>NW_007162991.1:0-597 GCF_000164805.1 Carlito syrichta
CTAGATATTTCTTGTTGATGGAGTGAACCTTTTATCATTATGTAGTGGCCCTCTGTATCTTTTTTAATTTTTGATAGCTTAAATGGTATTTTGTCTGAAATTAGGATCGCGACTCCTCCTTTCTTTTGTGTTCCATTCGCCTGAAAATTTGTTTCCCATGCTCTTACTTTGAGTCTGTGTATGTCCTTTCTAGTGAGATGGGTCTCTTGAAGGCAGTATATTGTTGCCTGGTGATATTTTATCCATTTTGTCATTCTATGTCTTTTCAGTGGTGCGTTTAGTCCATTCACATTCAGACTAATTATTGAAATGTGAGAGTTCATCCCTATCATGGAGTTCTTATTGAGTTATTGTTCTTCCACTTGGTTTTTTCTTTTTTTTTTTTTTGTCTTTCTTTTGCTTTTGGGGTTGGTTCGTGTATATTTTATTCTTTTCCCTGTACTCTTGTGAAGAACGTTGTTCTTTTTTCCTTTTCTTCTGTGTTTAATACTTTCTTGAGTGTTTCATGTATAAAATGGTTTTGTGGCTGCTTAATTTTCTTAGGGATTGGATATCTGGGAAAGATTTTAATTCTCCCTCACTGATGAAGCTTAACCT
>NW_007162992.1:0-1039 GCF_000164805.1 Carlito syrichta
TTTGTGCTGACTTAACTAGCTAGCATGCCCGTTGCCAAGTGTCTTAACTAGCTGACAACTTGCTAGCCAGCTGGTTGCCAGCTGACTTAACTAGGTGATTTAACCACCTGGTTAGTTGGCCAGCCAGCTGACTTAACTAGCTAACTACCTATCTAGCAAGCTGGCTAGCCAGCTGAATTACCTATCTGACTTAAGGTAACAAGCTTGCTAGCCACCTCAATTAACTTGTTAACTATCAATGTAGACAGCAGGCTAGCCAGCTGATTTATCTAGCTGACTTGAACAACTATCCTGCTGAGTAGCAAGCTGATTTATCAAGCTAGCTACCTACCTAGCCAGCTGTGTAGGCAGCTTACTAAACTAGCAGATTTAACAAGCTAGCAAGTTGGCTAGCCAACTGACTTATCTTGCTGACATCACTAGGTAGACAGGTACCTACCTAGCTCCCTTAACTAGTTAGCTACCTAACTAGCCATTTGGCTAGCGAGCTATCTTAACTAGGTGAATTAATCACCTAGCCAGCTGGTTAGCCAACTGACTTAGCTAGCTCGCTGCCTAACTAGTCTGCTGGCTAGACAGCTGACTTAAGTAGATGACTTAACTAGTAGCTACCTAACTAGCCAGCTTACTTAAAAAGTTAGCTAACTAGCTAGCTACCTAGGTAGCCAGCTGACTTAAATAGTTATCTAACTAGCTAAGTACCTAACTAACAAACTGACTTAAATACTTAGCTGCCCTGTTAGCTAGGTGACTTAACCAGTTAGATAACTAGTTAGCTTAATCATTATCTAACATGCCAGCTTAGTGACTTAATCATCTGACTTATCTTTTGAGCTAATGAGCTGGCTAGCTGACTCAACCAGCTGACTTAACTTGTTAGCTATCTAGCTATCTTGCTAGCTAGCTGACCATCCAGCAGATTTAACTCATTAGTTAACTAGCTAGCTAGCCTAGTCATGTAGCTGACACAACCCATTTGCTAACTACCTAGCTAGCTTACTCAACCAGCTGACTTAACCCTTCATTAATGAGCTAACTA
>NW_007162993.1:0-1218 GCF_000164805.1 Carlito syrichta
ATCGGGGTTATAGCAGTCCTCAGTCCCTAAAATCAACAGGCCATCTGCTGTGGGCTCAGCAAGAATCAGTGTGAGAAGCTGGAACATAGGTAATAGCAGTCCTCATATGCAGAATCTCCATGATCTCTAGCTAAGAAGAACTAAAACCTCTTTTACACGGTTCCTGTGTCACAATATCTACATGACATGAGGCAAATGGCAAAACAAGAATCAGGTTTCCAAACAGCATTCTGGGAAAAGGGACTCCTCATATGCAGGACATTACATGGCCCCTCGGTAAAGAATCTGTGATACACTGGTTCACAATCCGAAAAATTCTCAGGGTGTCTTGCTGTGGTATAAACAATAATCAAGGCTTCAAGTTCGTCTCATGTTTCAGAGATATTTGGCTTGTGGGTATTATGAATCAGTCTTTTCAGGACTCCAGCAATATTCTGGTCCGCTTGGGAGTTGTAATCGGGCATCTTGGGACAATTAAGGCCAGATTCCCGGAAAAAAAGTATCACATTGCCGTATTTGGATGTAACTTTGGTGTTAAGATGAACTTGGTATTCCTTGAATTTACATTTGTACTTTATTTGTAGAGGAGCTGAGGGTTTTGCTGTTGCCAAATATTTAGTATGAATTATTAAAATGTAACCAGGATCCATGGATTCCATGTCCCTAGGAAACATTTGGGCATCTGCATTTTTGTACACAGAGTTTTGGAATCCACATGGACAGGTATATTCAGGGCATCTTGCTGAGAACGGAAAGGGAATCCGGTTTTTGAAGTTCTCAATCGCCTAAATCTACAAAGTCTCTTGATAAGGTTTAATCAGTAATCTGGGCTTCTATGTCGCCACATTTTTAGTGTGTCTTTTGAAAAGGGACCAGGAATCTTGGGTACCAATTCCTCAAGAACTTTATGGGAGTCTTTCTCTTGATATCCAAGCAACTGAAATACTAGGTCACCAGGAAATATCTTGGCGTCTTGCTGAGGATGAAGCAGGAATTTCCGTAATGGGAGTCCTCATATACAGAACGCTACACCACCTGTTGCTACGGAAGAATAAGGAATCTTGGTTACACGAGGCCTCCATCCCAAAAACATACAGACCGTCTTCGTAAGAGATAACCACCATTCAGGTTTTGGGAGTAGGGATCTGGATAATGGGAGTCCTCCTATACAGGAAACTGCACTTTCTATTGCTAAAGGAGAATAAGGAATCTGGTTTA
>NW_007162994.1:0-715 GCF_000164805.1 Carlito syrichta
TTTCAGAGCAATTTAGCATGTGGATATTACGAATCAGTCATTTCAGGACTCCAGCAACATTCTGGTCCTCTTGAAATTCTTAAACGTGTATCGGGCCCTCCAAGTTCGTTAGGTTTCTCAGAACAATTAAGGCCAGATTCCAGGACAAAAAGAATGTTCTTGCCATATGTGGATGTAACTCTGCTCTTAAGGTGAACCATGTATTCCTTCCCCTTCCGTTTCTCTTTTTATTTTGAGAGGGGACAAAGGTTTTGCAATTGCCAAATGTTTAGTACGTATTTTTAAAGGTAACAGGAATCATGGATTCCACGTAACTAGAAATCTTCTGGACATCTGTCTTTTTGTATATAGAGTTTGGAATTCTCATCAACAAGGAAGATCAGGGCATCTTACTGAAACGAAATGGAAACCTGGTTCTGGGAGTTTTCATTAACCAGAATCTACAGGGCCTCTTGATTAGGTTTAATCAGCAATCTGGGCTTCTGAGTCCCTATATTTTTCAGAGCTACTTGCTCCGTGGATACGCTAAATGTGTCATTGCAGATCCACAGAAACTTTTGATACTTTTGTTAGTTGTAATCTAGGATCTGACCCTACAAATCCTCTTGTGTCCTAGGAACATCTACCACAATAATCATGTTCCCCAGACAAAAGGCATATTGATATAAAATCCCTCAATTCAGGTGACCTCACAATACAGAAAATTCTTGTGGGC
>NW_007162995.1:0-736 GCF_000164805.1 Carlito syrichta
ACATCACTAGCTAGCCAAGTAGCTATCAAGCTGACTTAACTAGCTAGCTACTTACATAGCCAGTTGGCATGTCAGCTATCTTAACTAGCTGAATTAACCAGCTAGCCAGTTGGATAGCCAACTAACTTTACCTCACTACATAGCTAGCCAGATGGCTAGACAGCAGACTTAACTTGCTGACTTAACTAGCTAGCTACCTAGCTAGCCAGTTGATTTAAATAGTTATCTACCTAGCTAGCTACCAAGCTAGCCAGCTGATTTAAATAGTTAGCTAACTAGCTACCTACCAGCTAACTTGCTGACTTAAATAGTTAGCTGACTTGCTAGCTAACTGACTTAACCAACTATGTAACTAGTTAGCTTAATCATTATCTAACGTGCTAGCTAGGTGACTTAATCATCTGACTTAAATCGTTAGATAATGAACTGGCTAGCTGACTCAACCAGCTGACTAAATCCGTTAGCTATCTAGCTCGCTAGCTTACCATCCAGCTAACTAAACTCGTTGGATATCTACCTAGCTAGCCTATTCACCCAGCGGACTCAATCTGTTTGCTAACTAGCTAGGTTGCTAACTCAACCAGCTGACTTAACCCGTTAGTTAACTAGCTAACTACCTGACCCATCCTGCTGAGTTAGCCCATTAGCTAGCTAGTTGCTAGCTGTATTAAACAACTGAATTAATTAGAAAGCTGACTTAAACTAGCTGACTTAGCTGACTTAACTACTTAGATAA
>NW_007162996.1:0-975 GCF_000164805.1 Carlito syrichta
CAACTAGCTAGGCAGCTGGCTAGACAGTTCACTTAACTCACTCTCATATCTAGCTAGCTCGTCAGCTAACCAGCTGACTAAATTAGCTAAATATCTTCTTAGCCAGTTAGCTAGCCAGCTGACTTAACTAGCTAACTTAACTAGCTAGCCAACTGGCTAGCCAGCTGAATCAACTAGCTGACATAACTAGTTAGCTAGATAACAAGCTGACTCAACTAGCTGACTTACCTAGTTATCCAGCTGGCTAGCCAGCTGATTTACCTAGCTCTCTACCTAGCTAGCTAGCTGGATTTACAGCTGACTTAACTAGCTGACTTAACTAGCTTGTCAGTTGGCTAGCCAACTGAGTTAACTAGCTCTCAAACTAGCTGGCCAGCAGGCTAACCAGCTGACTTAGCTAGCTGACTTCAATAGCTGACCTGCTTGCTAGTCAGCTGTATTAACTAGCTTGCTATATAGCTAGCCAGCTGACTAGCCAGCTGACTTACTAGGTGACTTAACTTGCTAGCCAGCTGTCTAGCCAGCTGACTTAAGTAGCAACCTACCTAGCTAGCCAATTGACTAGCCAGCTGACTTAACTAAGTGACTTAACAAGCTTGCCAGCATGATAGACAGCTCACTTAACTATCTAGCTACTTAGCTAGCCAGCTTTCTAGCCAGCTGACTTAACTAGGTGACGTAACTAGCTAGCCAGCTGGCTAGAAATCTTACCTAACTGCCTAGCTACCTAGCTAGTCAGTTGGATTGCCAGCTGACCTAACTAGGTAGCTACCTCTGAGACCTGTTGGCTTTCCAGCTGACTTAACTACCTAGCTTCCTCACTCACCAGCTGGGTAGCCAACTGACTTAACTAAGTTACTTAGCTAGATAGTTAACTGGGCTAGCCCGATGACTTGACTATCTAGATTCCCAGCTAGGCAGCTCGCTATAAAGTTGACTTAACTCGTTTTTATAACTACCTAGCAAGCTGACTTA
>NW_007162997.1:0-3464 GCF_000164805.1 Carlito syrichta
CCAATAGGCTTTCCAGCTGACTCAACTAACTGACTTAACAAAGCAGCTGCTGGCTAGCCAGCAGACTTAAGTAGCTAGCTACCTAGCTAGACAGGTGAATAGCTAGTTGACTTATCTAGCTGACATAACTACACACCTGATGGCTAGCTAGCTGACTTAACTAGCTACCTACCTACATAGCCCACTGGCTTGTCTGCTGACTTAGCTACCTAAGTACCTAGCTAACCTGCTGGAAAGTGAGCTGACCTAACTAGGTGACTTAACTAGCTAGCTAGCTGGGCTAGGCAGCTGACTTAACTAGTAAGCTATCCTGCTAGGCATCTGGCTAGCCAGCAGACTTAACTTGCTGATTACACTAGCTAGCAACCTGACTTAACTAGCTGACTTACCTATGTAACTACCTAGTTAACCATCTGACTTAACTACCTGATTTAACTGGCTTGATACCTAGATAGCTATCATGTAGCTAGGTGAGTTAACTAGTTGACTTAACTAGTTGAATTTACTTAGCTAGTTGACTTAACTGGCTGTCTTAACTAGTAACCTAGCTGACTTAACTACCTGAATTAAATAGGTAGCTAACAATATAACTGCCTGAATAACTAGCTGAGTTAACTAGTTAGCTAAATAGTTATGTAGTAGACTCATGTAGCTAACTTAAATAGTTAGCTAAGTAGTGAGCTAGCTGTCTTAGCTAGCTGACTTAGCTAGCTAGCTAATTAGCTAGCTGACAGCTAGCTGACTTAAGTAGTTGGATAACGAGATAGCTAGCTGACTTAAGGAGTTGGTTGACAAGTCAGCTTACTATTTAACTATTTGGTAAACGAGTTATCTAGCTGTCTAAATTAGTTGGATAACGTGTTAGCTAGGTGACTTAACTTGTTGACTGACGATTCAGGTGACTTCTTACCTGGTTTAACACATTGGCTGACTACTCGGCCAACTTGTTTGCTGGCTTAACAAGTCGGCCAACTAGCTGGCCAACTGGTTAGCTGGGGTAATTAGTTGACTGTCGAGTTGGCCCACAAGTTACCTCGATTAACTATTTGGTTGGCTAGTTTGCTGACCTAACTATTCAGCCGAGTAGTTGGCCAACTGTTTAGTTGACCAAACTAGTTGGCCCACATGTTAGCTGACCTAACTTGTCAGCTGACAAGTTGGCCGACTAGTCGGCAGATAGGTTAGCTGACTTAAATAGTTGACTGGCTACTTGACAGACTGCTTGGCTTACTTAACTAGTAGGCTGGTGAGTGAGACCACAGGTGAGTTGACTTTACTAGTCGGTCAGTGAGTAAGCTGACTGGTCAGCTGACTTAACTTTTCGACCAGTGAGTGAGCTGACTCACCAGCTGATTTAACTAGTTGCCCGCAAGTGAGCTGACTGGTCAGCTGACTTTAGTCAACTAGTGAGTGAGCCAAATGGTCAGAAGAGTTAACCAGTCAGTTGGCAAATGAGCCGACCAGTGAGCTGACTTAACTAGTCTACCAGCAAGTGACCCAACATGTGAGCTGCCTTAACTAGTCAACCAGCTTGTGAGCCAACCGGTGAGCTGAATTAATTAGTCAGCTGTCGAGCAAACTGACTAGTTAGCTGACCTGTTGGCCTGTGAGACAGCTGACAATTTAGTTGACCTGTTGGCTGGCACGAGAGCTGACTAGTTTGCAGGTAAGCGAGCCGAATAATTAGCTGACCTGTTGGAAAGTGAGTGACACCACTAGTCAGCGACCAGATAGCTGAGTTGCTAGCTGACTAGCTAGCTAAGTAACTAGCACATTTGCTATCTGACTTAACTAGCTAGAAGACTAGCTAGCTGGCTAACTAGCTGACATAACTAGCTAGCAAATATCTAGCTAGCTAGCAAACAAATATAACTAGCTAGCAAACCTCTCTCTCTAGCTTGCTGATTTAACTAGCTAGGTATCTGGCTAGCTAGTTGACTGACTTAACTATCTAGGTGAGAAGCTAGCTAAATAGCTAGCTGTCTTAACTATCTAGCGGACTAGCAAGCAGAGTAGCAAGCTGAATTCACTAGCTAGCTGAATGGTCAGCTGACTTGTGAGCTGACTTAACTAGCTAGCTGTCTAGCCAGCTGACTTAATTAGCAATTACCTAGCTAGTCAGGTGGCTAGTCAGCTGACTTCACTAGGTGACATAACTAGTTAGCCAGCTGGTTAGCCATCTGACTTAACTACTTAGCTACCTAGCTAGCCAGCTGAGAGGCTAGCTGGATTAAGTAGCAGAATAAACTAGCTAACTAGCTCGCTAGCCAGCTGACTTAACTATCTTGCTACCTAGCTAGCCTGCTGGCTAGCCAGCTAGCTTAACTAGTTGAAATAACCAGCTAGCCAGTGGGCTAGCAAGCTGACTCAACTAGCTGACTTACCTAGTTATCCAGCTGGCTAGCCAGCTGATTTACCTAGCTCTCTACCTAGCTAGCTAGCTGGATTTACAGCTGACTTAACTAGCTGACTTAACTAGCTTGTCAGTTGACTAGCCAACTGAGTTAACTAGCTCTCAAACTAGCTGGCCAGCAGGCTAACCAGCTGACTTAGCTAGCTGACTTCAATAGCTGACCTGCTTGCTAGTCAGCTGTATTAACTAGCTTGCTATATAGCTAGCCAGTTGACTAGCCAGCTGACTTACTAGGTGACTTAACTTGCTAGCCAGCTGTCTGGCCAGCTGACTTAAGTAGCAACCTACCTAGCTAGCCAATTGACTAGCCAGCTGACTTAACTAAGTGACTTAACAAGCTTGCCAGCATGATAGACAGCTCACTTAACTGTCTAGCTACTTAGTTAGTCAGCTTTCTAGCCAGCTGACTTAACTAGGTGACTTAACTAGCTAGCCAGCTGGCTAGAAATCTTACCTAACTGCCTAGCTACCTAGCTAGCCAGTTGGATTGCCAGCTGACCTAACTAGGTAGCTACCTCCGAGACCTGTTGGCCTTCCAGCTGACTTAACTACCTAGATTCCTCACTCACCAGCTGGGTAGCCAACTGACTTAACTAGGTTACTTAGCTAGATAGTTAACTGGCTAGCCAGATGACTTGACTATCTAGATTCCCAGCTAGGCAGCTCGCTATAAAGTTGACTTAACTCGTTTTTTTAACTACCTAGCAAGCTGACTTAACTAACTGACTTAACCAACTAGCTGCCTAGCTAGCCAACTGGTTGGCCAACTGACTTAATTAACAGAATTAACTAGGTAGCAATCTGGCTAGCCAGTTGACTTGATTGCCTAGCTACCAAGCTAGCCAGCAGAATAGCCATCTGACTTATCTAGTTTACTTAACGATGTAACCAGCTGGTTAGTCAACAGACTTAACTAGCTACCTAACTAGCTAGAAGCCTGGATAGCCAGCTGTCTTACTATCTGTCATAGACACTGAATGGCTAGCCAGCTGACTTAACTAGCTACTTACCTACCTAACCCACTGGCTTGTCAGCTGACATAAGTACCTAA
>NW_007162998.1:0-742 GCF_000164805.1 Carlito syrichta
GACTTAAATATCTAGCTACCTTGCTAGCCAGCCAACTTAACTAGCTGATTTAACTAGCTTGCACTTACCTAGCCTGCTGACTTGACTAGCTGTTTTAACTAGCTAGGTACCTAGCTAGCTATCATATAGCTAGCTGACTTAACTAACTGACTTTACTAGCTAGCTAGCTGACATGTCTAGCTGACATAACTAGCCAGCCACCTTGCTAGCCAGCTGAAATAACTAGCTGAAATAGCTAGCGAGCCAGCTGGTGACCAATCTGACATAACTAGCTTTTTCACTAGCTAGTCAGCTGCCTAGACCACTGACTTTACCAGCTGATTTAACTAGCTAGCCAGCTGGATGTCTAGCTGACTAAACTATCTGACAACTAGCTGGCCAGCTGGTTAGACAGCTGAATTAATTTCCTAGCTACCTAGTTAGCCAGCAGCCTAGACAGCTGACTTAATTAGCTGACTATATGAAGTAGCCAGCTGGCTAGCCAGCAGCCTTAACTAGCCAGCTACCTAGCAAGACAGCTTGATAGCCAGTTGATTTAACTAACTGACATAACTAGATAGCCTGATAGCTAACCAGCTGACTTAACTAGTTACCTACCTACGTAGCCCACTGGCTTGTCAGCTGACTTTAACGAAATACCAACCTAACCTGCTGGCCAGCGAATTGACTTAATTAGGTGACTTAACTAGCTAGCCAGCTGGCTAGCCAACTGACTTAACTAGCTAGCTACCATGCTAGGCAC
>NW_007162999.1:0-675 GCF_000164805.1 Carlito syrichta
ACTAGCTAGGTACCTAGCTAGTTATCATGTAGCTAGCTGACTTAACTAACTGACTTTACTAGCTAGCTAGCTGACATGTCTAGCTGACATAACTAGCCAGCCACCTTGCTAGCCAGCTGAAATAACTAGCTGAAATAGCTAGCAAGCCAGCTGGTGACCAATCTGACATAACTAGCTTTTTCACTAGCTAGTCAGCTGTCTAGACCACTGACTTTACCAGCTGATTTAACTAGCTAGCCAGCTGGATGTCTAGCTGACTAAACTATCTGACAACCAGCTGGCCAGCTGGCTAGACAGCTGAATTAATTTCCTAGATACCTAGTTAGCCAGCAGCCTAGACAGCTGACTTAATTAGCTGACTATACGAAGTAGCCAGCTGGCTAGCCAGCAGCCTTAACTAGCCAGCTACCTAGCAAGACAGCTTGATAGCCAGCTGATTTAACTAGCTGACATAACTAGATAGCCTGATAGCTAACCAGCTGACTTAACTAGCTACCTACCTACGTAGCCCACTGGCTTGTCAGCTGACTTTAACGAAATACCAACCTAACATGCTGGCCAGCGAATTAACTTAATTAGGTGACTTAACTAGCTAGCCAGCTGGCTAGCCAACTGACTTAACTAGCTAGCTACCATGTTAGGCACCTGGCTAGCCAGCTTATTAACGAACAGACT
>NW_007163000.1:0-705 GCF_000164805.1 Carlito syrichta
GCCTAGCTACATAGCTAGCAAGAAGTCTAACCAGCTGACTTATATAGCTGACTTAAAGAATCAGCCAGCTGGTTAACCAGCAGACTTAACTAGCTAGTTACCTAGCTAGACAGCTGGATAGCCAACTGTCTTAACTAGCTGACATAACTAGACACCGAATGGCTAGCCAGTTGATTTAACTGGCTACCTATGTACATATCCCACTGGCTTGCCAGCTGACTTAACTACTTAACTGCCTAGCCAACCAGCTGGCAAGCAAGCTGACTTAACTAAGTGACTTAACTGGCTAGTTAGCTGGCTATCCAGTTGACAACTAGCTAGCTGTTCTACTATGCAACTGGCTATCCAGCTGACTTAACTAACTGACTTAACTAGAAAACCAGCTGACATATCTTGCTAACATCTATCTAGCTACCTATCTAGCCAGCTGACTTAACTAGCTGCCTTTACTATCCAGCTACCTAGCTGGCCAGCTGACTTGACTATCTGTTTTAACTAGCAAGCTACCTAGGTTATCATATAGCTAGCTGACTTAACCAACAAACTTTACTTGCTAGCTAGCTGACATATCTAGCTCACTTAACTAGCTAGTCACCTAGTTAGCCAGTTGACATACCAAGCTGAAATATCTAGTGAGTCAGCTGTATACCCATCTGACGTAACTAGCTTTTTATCTACCTAGCCAGCTGGCTAGAAAACTGACTT
>NW_007163001.1:0-832 GCF_000164805.1 Carlito syrichta
TAAATAGTTAGCTGCATAGCTAGCTAGCTGATTTACCCAGCTAGCTAAATAGTTAGCTAATTGATATCTAACGTGCTAGCTAGGTGACTTAATCATCTGACTTAACTCATTAGCTAATGAGCTGACTAGGTGACTCAACCTGCTGACTTAACTTGTTAGCTATCTAGGTAGGTAGCTGACTATCCAGCTGACTTAACTCGTTAGCTAACTTCCTACTTGGCCTACTCAACCAACTGACTCAACCTGTTTGCTAACTAGATATTTAGCTGACTCAACCAGCTGAATTAACCCATTAGATAACTAGCTCACTACCTGACTCAACCTGCTGACTTAACCCATTAGCTAAGTAGCTAGTTAACTGTCTTAACCAGCTAACTTAATTAGAAACTGACTAACTAGCTGGCTTAGATAGCTGACTTAGCTTCTTAGCTAGCTAACAACTGGCTCACTTAACTAGTTAGCTAGCTGACTTAACTAGCTGATATAAATAGCAAACTATTTAACTAGCTGAATAAAGAGTTTTCTTAACTAATTAGATAACTTGTTAGGTAGCACACTTAACTAGTTGACTCAAATAATTAACTACCTAGTGAGTTAGCTGACTTAGCTAGCTGATTTAGTTAGCTAGCTATTTAACTAGCTGACTTAACTAGCTGATTTAACTAGCTGGCTAATGTGCTAGCTAGCTGACTTAAAGAATTGGTTAATGAGTTAGATAACTTGTTTACCTGGTTGGTAAATGAGTTGACTAGCTGACTTAACTAGTTGGTTAACTAGTTAGCTACGTGAATTAACTGGTTGGCTGATGAGACGGATGAGTAGTTAGCTGGTT
>NW_007163002.1:0-879 GCF_000164805.1 Carlito syrichta
AATTAACCCATTAGATAACTAGCTCACTACCTGACTCAACCTGCTGACTTAACCCATTAGCTAAGTAGCTAGTTAAGAGTCTTAACCAGCTAACTTAATTAGAAACTGACTAACTAGCTGGCTTAGATAGCTGACTTAGCTTCTTAGCTAGCTAACAACTGGCTCACTTAACTAGTTAGCTAGCTGACTTAACTAGCTGATATAAATAGCAAACTATTTAACTAGCTGAATAAAGAGTTTTCTTAACTAATTAGATAACTTGTTAGGTAGCACACTTAACTAGTTGACTCAAATAATTAACTACCTAGTGAGTTAGCTGACTTAGCTAGCTGATTTAGTTAGCTAGCTATTTAACTAGCTGACTTAACTAGCTGATTTAACTAGCTGGCTAATGTGCTAGCTAGCTGACTTAAAGAATTGGTTAATGAGTTAGATAACTTGTTTACCTAGTTGGTAAATGAGTTGACTAGCTGACTTAACTAGTTGGTTAACTAGTTAGCTACGTGAATTAACTTGTTGGCTGATGAGACGGATGAGTAGTTAGCTGGTTTAACACATTGGCTGAGTATTTGGTCGACTTGTTAGATGGCTTAACAAGTTGGCCGACTAGTCGGCCGACTATTTAGCTGGGCTGACTAGTTGACTGACGAGTTGTCCCCCTAGGTAGTTCAGTTAATTTGTTGGCTGGGTAGTTTGCTGACCTAAAGTGTCAGAAGAATAGTTGGCCTAATACTTAGCTGACCTAACTAGTCAGCCGACTAGTTAGCTGACCTAACTTGTCAGCTGACAAGTTGGCCCACTAGTCGACTGATTGGTTAGCTGACTTAACTACTTGTGCGCCTAGAAGGCAGACCAGATAGCTGACAACTATTTGGCTGG
>NW_007163003.1:0-732 GCF_000164805.1 Carlito syrichta
CTAGCTGACTTAACTAGTTGGTTAACTAGTTAGCTACGTGAATTAACTGGTTGGCTGATGAGACGGATGAGTAGTTAGCTGGTTTAACACATTGGCTGAGTATTTGGTCGACTTGTTAGATGGCTTAACAAGTTGGCCGACTATTTAGCTGGGCTGACTAATTGACTGACGAGTTGTCCCCCTAGGTAGTTCAGTTAATTTGTTGGCTGGGTAGTTTGCTGACCTAAAGTGTCAGAAGAATAGTTGGCCTAATACTTAGCTGACCTAACTAGTCAGCCGACTAGTTAGCTGACCTAACTTGTCAGCTGACAAGTTGGCCCACTAGTCGACTGATTGGTTAGCTGACTTAACTACTTGTGCGCCTAGAAGGCAGACCAGATAGCTGACAACTATTTGGCTTGCGAATAAGCCGACAGGTGGGCTGACATAAGTAGTCGGCTGGTGAGTGAGCCGAATGGTCAGCTGAATTAACCAGTTGGATGATGAGTGAACTGACTGGTCAGCTGATTTAAATAGTTGGCCAGTGAGTGAGTCGACTGGTCAGTCAACTATAATATTTGGCTGTCGAGTGAGCTGAGTGTTCAGCTTACTTTAGTCGACTGGCAAGTGGGCCAACTGGTCAGACTAAACTAGTCAGCAGTTGAGCGAGCCAACCGGTGAACTGACTTAACCAGTCAACTGGCAAACAAGTTGACTGGTTAGCTGATCTGTTGACCTGCGAGCTAGCTGACT
>NW_007163004.1:0-512 GCF_000164805.1 Carlito syrichta
ACCATCCAGCTGACGTAACTAGTGAGCTACCTAGCTAGCCAGTTGGCTAGCCACTTGAATTAACTAGCTGATTTAACCAGCTAGCCAGCTTGTTAGCCAGATGACTTACCTAGCTGACTTAATTACCTAGCCAGCTGGCTAGCCAACTGACTTAAATAGGTCATTACCTAGCCTGCCAGCTGGCTATCTAACTGAGTTTACTAGGTGACTTATCTAGCTAGCCAGCTGTCAAGCCTGCTGACTTAACTAGCAAGCTACCTAGCTAGCCAGCTGTTTAGTCAGTTGATTTAACTAGGAGACTTAATTACCCATCCAGGTGGCTAGACTGCTGACATAACTAGAGAGCTACCTAGCTAGCAAGCAGTCAGGTCAGCTGACATAACTATCTAGCCGGCTTGCCAACCAGCAGACTTAAGTTCCTAGCTCCCTTGTAAACCAGCAGGCTAGCCAGTTGACTTAACTAGCTAACTTAACGAAGTAACCAGCTGGCTAGCCAGCAGACTTAACTAGCT
>NW_007163005.1:0-371 GCF_000164805.1 Carlito syrichta
TACCTTGCTAGCCAGCAAACTAGCCAGTTAACTAGCTGACATAATGAAGTAGCCAGCTGATTTGCCAGCAGACATAACTAGCTAGCTACCTAGCTAGACAGCCAGCTGACTTAACTATCTGGCATAACTAGATGACAGATGGCTAGCCAGCTGACTTAACTACCTACCTACAAACCCACTGGCTTGCCAGCTGACTTAACTACCTAACAAGCTAGCTAACCAGCTGGCCAGTAAGCTGACTTAACTAGGTTACTTAACTAGCTATCCAACTGGCTAGTCTGCTGACTTAACAAACTGACTTAACTAGCTAGCCAGCTGACTTAAATAACTGACTTAACTAGTTTGCTACCTAGATAGTCAGCTGAATTAAC
>NW_007163006.1:0-718 GCF_000164805.1 Carlito syrichta
GGCTAGTCAGCTGACTTTTAGCTAGCTAATCTACTAGGCATCTGGCTAGGTAGCTGACTTAACTAGCTATCCAGCTGCCTTAACCAGCTGACTTAACTAGCTACCTAGCTAACAAGTTAACTTAATTAGGTGATTTAACAAGCTACCTACCTAGATAGCTCTCATATAGCTGGCTGAATTAACTAGCTAATTTAACTAGCTAGTTAGCTGTCATATCTAGCTGGCTTAACTTGCTAGCTTCCTAGCTAGCTAGATGACTTAACTAGCTGAAATTACTAGCGATCTAGCTGATTGTCCATCTTAAATAACTACATTTTTAAGTAGGTTAGCCAGCTGGCTAGACAACTGACTTATCGAGAGGACTTAACTAGGTACCCTGGTGGTTATTCTGCTGAATAAACTAGCTGACATAACTAGCTGGCCAGTAGTTAGCCAGCTGACTTAGTTGCCTAGCTACCTAACTAACCAGCACCCTAGCCAGTTGACTTTAACTAGCTGACTTAACGAAGTAGCCAGCTGGCTAACCAACAGACTTAACTAGCTATCTACCTAGCTAGACAGCTGGATAGTCAGCTGCCTTAACAAACTGACAAATCTAGAAATCCTAATGGCTAGCCAGCTAACTTAACTAACTACCTACTTCCATAACCCACTCATTTGCCAGCTGACTTAACTACCTAACTACCTAGCTAACTTGCTGGCCAGTGAGCTGACTTAA
>NW_007163007.1:0-1179 GCF_000164805.1 Carlito syrichta
CTTGCTAGCCAGCTGACATAGCAAGATGACTTAACAAGCAGGCCAGGTGTGTTTCCAGCTGAATTAAGTTGCAAGCTACCTAGCTAGCCAGCTGGCTAGCCAGATGACTTAACCAGGTGACTTTCTAGATAGCGCGGTAGACAGCTGACTTTACTATCTAGCTACCTAGCTAACCAGCTGTCTAGCCAGCTGACTTAACTAGATGACTTAATTAGCCTGACAGCTGGCTAGCAGGCTGACCTTACTGCCTAGCTACATAACTAGCCAGGTGTATAGCCAACTCACCAAACTAGCTAGCTACCTACGTTGCTTGTTAGCTTGCCTGCTGACTTAACTACATAAATATGTAGCTAACCAGATGGCTAGTGAGCTTACTTAACTAGGTTCCATAGCGAGCTCGTTAACTGACTAGCCAGCTGACTTAACTAGGTATATACCCAGCTGGCAGCTGGCTAGAAAGCCGACTTAACTTGTTGCCTTAACTAGCTAGCAAGCTGACTTAACTAGCTGACTTAACCAGCTAGCTGCCTAGCTAGCCAACTGGTTTATCTAGCGGGCTTAACTAGTTAGCTACCTTACTAACAATCTAGCTAGCAAGCTGACTTAACTAGCTAGCTAGCTGACATAACAAACTGACTTATATAGCTAGCTTCGTAGCTAGCCAGCTGACTTAACTAGCTGAAAGAACTACCTAGCCCGATGGCTAGCTGTCTGACTTGTCTACCTTTTTAACTAGTTAGCCTGCAGGATAGCCAACTGACTTAATCTGTTGACTTAACTACCTAGCTAGCTGTTTGCCAGCTGACATAACTAGCTGACTTAACCAGCTACTCAGCTGGCTAACCGTCTGACTTAACTAGATGGCTACCTAACTAGCCAGCTGGCTAACCAGTTGACTTACCTAGCTGTCTTAAGCTAGGAATCTGGTTAGCCAGCCCACTTAACTAGCTATCTACCTCCCTAGAAAGCAAGTTAGACAGCTGACTTAACAAGGTGAAATGAACAGCTAGCCTGCTGACTAGTAAGTTGACTTATCTAGTTAGCTACCTACCTAGCCAGTTGGATAGACAGGTAACTAAACTTGCTGACTTAACAAGTTAGCCAGTTGGCTAGCCAGCTTATTTAACTCACTGACATCACTAGCTAGCCAGGTAACAATCTAGCTGACTTATCTATTTA
>NW_007163008.1:0-646 GCF_000164805.1 Carlito syrichta
TGTCTTTGTCAGGCGTAGTGTCTCATGCCTATAATCCTAGCACTTTGGGAGGGCCAAGGCGAGAGAATTGCTTGAGTCCAGGAGTTTGAGACTAGTCTGGGCAACATAGCAAGACCTCATTTATACAACAACAAAAGAATATATATATATATATATACATATATATATGTATGTGTATATATATATATATATATACTATATATATACATATATATGTATGTATATATATATATATACTATATATATACATATATATGTATGTATATATATATATAGTGACTTGTACCTGTAGTTCCAACTACTTGGGAGGCTGAGGAGGAAGGATCTCCTGAGCCCAGAAGGTTGAGGAGACAGTGAGCTGTGATTGTGCCACTGTAGTCCAGCCTGGACGAAAGAGTGAAACCCCAACTCAAAAAATGAAAAAAATTGAAAGAAAGAATGTAGTCTCTTCATCTTTCTCTACTCCATACACACTTTCCTCCCCATTCTCTTTCTCTTTTCCCCATTTCAGGCCCCTTTGAGGGGCCACACTCAGACCTGCCCTCCCCTTCAGCACCAGGATGATCTTTTTAAAACACCCATCTGTTCTTGTCACTTCTTCACTTAAAAATCCAAATACCAGGATAATGGACAAAATCCTTATGGG
>NW_007163009.1:0-1186 GCF_000164805.1 Carlito syrichta
CTTTGCTTTTGTTATTTTACTGATTTTTTTTCTTTCTTCTTTCTATTCTTTAGACTCCCTGTTTGTGTAGGGGAAGAGTACATCAATAAACAGGATTTTATTGAAATGTGTTTTGTGTGGTTACCTGTATACTCTAAGGTTTTTTCTTTCTTTCTTTCTTTTTTTCTGTCTTTGTGTCTCTTATAATTTGTTAACTGGTATGTATGTCTGTTTTCCCCCTTACTCTTCTCTCACTCCACCTTCCTCTTGACACCCCCCACTTCCCTCTTCCATTATTTCTTTTCTTTTTTTTGTAACCTCATTTTGTTCCAGGGAGCAAACCTAAACCCCTACTGCATGGACAGACTGTAAGGCAGTGGGAGGTGGGTTCCAGGGTGCCCATACTCCTGTCAGTGGATACTGGGATCTGCAGATAGATTCTTAACCACAGCTCCCCCATGAACTAACTCTCAAAACTGCAAAAATACAGTCCCCAACCCCCGGTTCAGTTTTAGAAGTGAACAAAGCCAGAGAATCCACATAGGGAAGAATAGGAGACTGAACAAAAAGAAGGAAAAGCAACCCTGTCATCCCTGAAAAACAGAATTAAAGAAGGGGGGTGGAGTGGGGAGTAAAATTTACACAAAGAAAGAAAAACCAAAACAAGAATTATGGGGTCTCTCACAGACCTGGAGAAGATCAGACACTGAGAAAACAGATTTTGGAATGCAAACAATGAAGAGCCCCTGAATGACAGGTCTCAAACTACAAACCCAAATATCAAGACATTAATAGAAAGATCAAAAAGAATTGAGGAGAGACAAGAGGAAAATAGGAAGGAGGTGATAACTGACATAACAGCAGTAAAGAATACCGTGAATGAAATAACAAGCTGATAAGCATGGAAAGCAGAATTAGCCAAGCAGAAGAAAGAATCTCAGAGCTCAAGGACCAAAATATAAAGCTAACCCAAACTGTCAAAAACATAGAAAAGAAGCTTAAAAAGACAGAACAAAACCTTCAAGAGATGAGCGGTTACTTCAAAGCAATTGGACTTCCTGAGACAGAAAAAGAGAGAGTTCACACTGGAACAAACATTCCATGAAATTATTCAAGAAAGCTTCCCTCATCTCATCAGTTATATGACCATTCAAACACAAGAGATTCAGAGAACCCCTGCAAGCCAACAAATAAGAAGACTAACTCG
>NW_007163010.1:0-1714 GCF_000164805.1 Carlito syrichta
TATATATACACACACACACACACACACACACACACACACACACACACACACACATACTTTTCACAAGGAAACTCAAAGCAGGTAATTCCAATTTACAAATGGAGAAAGCAATTAAATTATACCAACCAGTAGAGAAAACAAAAGTCTGAAAAGGATAAGAGGAACATGAGCAGACATCAAATAGGTCTGTCAGGTTTATCAAAATACAAATTCACCATTTCTTTGAGAATTAAAAAAAAAAACAAACTCTCCAAGACCTATCCTAACTATGAAATGTTTCTAAGAATCTTATTAAAAATAATCTGAAATAGGCATGAAAATGAGAAAAGACAATTCAGAAACCATTTTGTGAGAATCAAACTCTTGGTTCTTATGTTGAATATGGCCCAGTGCATACTCAGCTTGTTCACACCCAGTGCCAGGCAGTGGGTCTCCCTGCTCAGGGTCTCGGTGACTTTCTGTCTCTTTCTTCAGGATGGCAGCTAGAACTCTCTGCACCATCCCTTTCCCCGCAGCTTGCCTATCCCTGCAGTTGAAGTACTTTCCCTCCTCCTGCTCAGGAACTATCTCGTTTCTTATCAGTAGGGCTTTGTGGGGATTTTGAAACCAAATCATTGTGGGGACTTTGAAACCAAATCATTTCCCTCCAGATGCTGTTCTGATAACAAACCAGGGTTCCAGAAATAGATACCTTGTCATACTAACCACTGTTCCTGTCCTTTTGCCTAATTAGAGGGCAAATATAACAAGAATACAATTTACCAATACCTTACTGTGTTTGGGGCTCTGTATAAACAGAATCTCATACAAGCCGCCTTACAACAGTTGTATGAGGCAAGAACCACCTGTGTACAGGCAGAAATGGAGGCACCAAGAGGTCAAACAACTTGCCAGAACTTCACATGTTCAGAATGGTAGGGTCAGAAGTCATACTGAGGCCCATCAGGTACCAACTCCTATGCTTTTAATCATAGCTCTAAACTACCTCATGGGTAACCTGGTTCCTCCTAGATTGGGATTCTGCCTTCTTAAACATTTTTTTCAGTGCCTGAAGTCCTGGTCCTGTCTGTCTGTGAAAAAGGAAGTGCCAACAAATCCAAACTAAGGGATGTCTCTATCATTCCAGCCCAGAGCTCCACCTTCTTGCAAATCTTTAAACATCAATTCCTTTCAAATTAAAGCTTTAAAGAACAGATATTTATCCAGATTGGTGAGTTTGCCCCATATTTCCCCCAAAGCAGTCTTAGGCATCACATCAGCCGTGTACCACTGAACATCTGTAAAGACACTTCTCCCTTAGGAATGTCTACATTTTTTTCCCTACTATTCCCAGATTGCCAGAGAATCAGTAAAGGAAATCAGCATGGCCTTGTAATTGACAATATCACCTTCGACATATCTCTTCTCACTGGTGATCTTTCCAGAAGTTTTCCAGCTTCAGCCAAACAAAATGTCACATTGACTAGAGTAGGATTTGCTCTCTTCTGTGCTTAACTGCACTGTGGGAAGATGTCCATGATTCTGTAACTCACAGGATCATAAAAAAAGGGCTTGAGGCTATCTCATTCAACCTCCCTACCCTTCCTTCAGAAATGCTGACTCAAGGTCAGCCCATGCTTTCAGTGACTGACAGTCAATCAACACTTTTAACTGATTGGTGGTCATCCAGTTTCTCCTTCTACATTACTAGGAACTCCTTAGTAAGGCAATCAGC
>NW_007163011.1:0-1208 GCF_000164805.1 Carlito syrichta
CAGGTTCTTTCTTCAATTTTAATTGGGTTATTTGGTTTCTTGTTACTGAGGTATTTGAGCTCCTTATGTATTTTGGATATTAAGTCCTTATTAGATGAATGGTTTGGATATATTTTTTCCAGTTCTATAGATTGTCTCTTCAAGCTGTTTACTATTTCTTTGGCTGTGCAGAAGCTTTTTAGTTTGATATAATCCCATTGTTTACTTTTTGTTTTTGCTTTTGCTTGCTTTATATTCATATTCACAATATATTGCCCAGACCAATATCATAAAGTCTTCCCTCTGTTTTCTTTTTACAGTTTTGCAATTTCAGTTCTTACATTTAACTCTTTAATCCATTTGAGTTGATTTTTGTGTATATTGTAAGAGTCTACTTTTATTCTTTTGCATATGGTTATCCATTTCCCCCCACACTATTTGTTGAAGAGACTGTCTTTTCCTCATTGCATGTTGTTGGAATATTTGTCAAAAATCAATTGACCATACATGCATAGATTTATTTCTGAGCTCTCAATTCTATCCCATTGTTCTACGTGTCTGTTTTTATACCAGTACCATACTGTTTGATTACATGACTTCATAGTATATTTTGAAGTCAGGTCGTGTGATGTCTCTTGATTTGTTTTGCTTAAGATTGCTTTTGCTGATCAGAGTCTTTTGTGGTTCCATAAAATTTTAGAGTTGTTTTTCTATTCTGTGAAAAATGTCATTGGATTTTTCTATCCCTTTTCTTTTAGTCTATGTGTATTCTTAAAGTTGAAGTGAGTCTTTTGTAGGCAGTCTATAACTGGATCTTGTTTTTTAATCCATTTACACTCATTACATGATTAGGTAATGTGGAACTATCTCTTGACATGAGATGTCCAATTATCTTTTCTAATATTATTCTTACTTTCTGAATGTGTGAGAGTAAATTGAAACAATGCTGCCTACACTTCCTAATGTATAGTTTTCTAATATTGAAATAGAAATGAGATATCTTTGCTTAAATGGGAATACTAAGAAGAAATTAAAATCTTATTGTAGTTGAGAGATTTCTTCTCTTAATCAAAAAGAGATGTTACCTGACAATGCATTCTGCCTCCATAAAAGATTGCACACGATTACCCTGTCCCCAATCCTATTTTTCCAATGTGATCTTGTTAAATATGAGTTTTGGAAGAATGGTACTCATTCTTAATTTTCAGTGTTAGGTAACCTCTATCCTG
>NW_007163012.1:0-795 GCF_000164805.1 Carlito syrichta
CAGACACAGGCTCTGTTCTTTGCCGTGGAAGTTCCTCATGTGGCACTGTGGGATGGGCATCCCAGCACACAGACGGGGCTCTGTGCCCTTGCTGTGGACGCCCCTCATGTGGGCTGTGGAGTGGTGGCAGCCCAGCACACAGAGGTGGGCTCTGTCCCCTTGCCATGGACATCCCCCACGTGGCACTGGGAGGTGGGGCATGCCAGGTCTATTTGATAAAAATCGTTCCTTGTTTCATGACAATGCAGATAACTATGGGGGAATCTGAGGTGAACACCACCATTAATTTATACACACCACAAACTCGAAGTGACTGATGGTGAGCTCTGGACCCTCCTGATGGGCACTTTGCATCATAAACATATACGATGCCCGTGGAAAGGGCGGCTATCCAACGTCACCTCATTCAGCAGCCTAAAGCCAGCCCTGAGTGTCTGTGGAAAACTCCAGCACCTTGGGGCAGTGTCCATCAGCATGACGATTTCTCGAATCCTCTGTCCCTGTGGACGTCCACCTCAAGGCTGTTCTACACTACAGCACACTGCGTGTCCACCCACACGTGTGCACACACACATGCCCACACTACAGCACACTGCATGTCCACCCACACGTGTGCACACACTCACCTACACTCCCCACGCTCGCACACACATACACACACACCTGAGAGAGCAAATGAAGTCTCTGCTCACACCTTCTGCCCAAAGTTATTGTGCAGAAGGGAAAGAAAGAAAAGAAATTTCCAGCCGGGTTTGGTGGCTCAGCCTGTCATCCTGCGCCTTTGGGAGGCCGAGG
>NW_007163013.1:0-632 GCF_000164805.1 Carlito syrichta
GGCTCACCCAGTAATCCCGCGCCTTGGGGAGGCTGAGGTGAGTGGATTGCCTGAGCCTGCGGGTTCGAGACCCACCTGGGCAACTTGGCGAGACCTCATCTCTATAATAAATAAAAAATTAGCTGGGCGTGGTAGCCCGCGCCTGTAGTTCCAGCTACTTGGAAGGCTGAGGCTGAAGGAGCACCGGAGCCCAGCAGGTCGAGGCTGCAGTGGCCGGGAGCAGCCACTGCACTCCAGTCTGGGCGACAGAGTGGGACTCCAACTCAAAAAAAAAAAAAAAAAAATTTAACCCTTCAACTACAACATGATCCAGCAATCCTGCTTCTGGGTATATAGTTAAAGGAAATAAAATCAGTATCTTTTGAAAGAGATATCTGACCCATGTTTACTGCAGCATATTCATAATTGCAAAGGTGTGGAAACAACCACCTAAGTCTCTTACATAAGAAAGATACTATAGTCATAAAATGGAATATTATTTAGGCATAAAAAAGAAGGAAATCTTGTCACATGAATGTATCTGGGAAGACATTATGCCCAAGTGACACAAGCCAGTCTGAAAAGACAAATGCTGGGATTTCACTAATATATGAAAATCTTTAAAAAAACCAACTCCATAAAAGCAGAGAGTA
>NW_007163014.1:0-508 GCF_000164805.1 Carlito syrichta
GGCTGTAAGCTGAGATCTCAGCTATGTCTGTTAGTTGGAACAGTTACATAAGACATCTTCTTGTAAATACATGTCTCACTCACTGCAAGATGTGTGTCTTCAAAGAGAAAGTACCCCAAAGAAATAAAGCAGAAGTTGATAATGTTTTTATATATAACTTTAGACATATAGTTTTAATTCTTCCATGCAATATTTAGTGAGACAGACACAATCATTAAACCAAGTTCAAGAGAAACAATACCTTCCAGTCAATAGTAAAAATGTCAGCATCACATTGAACAAGATGTGTAAATGGGAGATACTTTAGTGACCCTATTCAGAACATGCAATTAAACACATACCACTATGACTCTCCTCTGTTAAACTCCTTGACCTTATGCTTTCCTATATTTTGGTTTACCTCTGATTAGCTGAAGCACATCCTCCAGGAGCTTCCTAAGCAATTGTTTATGAATAATAAAATAATTTCTTGGAAGTCAAAGCTGCAGCGAGCTGTGATCCTACCACT
>NW_007163015.1:0-845 GCF_000164805.1 Carlito syrichta
TTTTATAACTTATGATAACTTTATCAATTAAGTATTTACTGATATTAGTCACTAATTTATTATGGGAAATGACTATAGTTTCAACTTATTGCAGCTGGCACAGATACCATCGTTCACAAAGTTATTTTCTTGACTTCTCTGCATTAATTCCTAAATTCCTGCATTTGATTTTATTTTTTGAACAAATTATTTAATCTTTAGATTCACCTTGTAAAAAATAAATGTATCTGGGAAGGATGAAACATTAATGAATTGTAAAATAGATCAGCGTGTCAGATGATAACAAACAACACAATTTATTTTCAGACTCACGCTATCACATTACTTCCATTTAATGTAATATAAAATTACTCCAAACTCAGGTGCTTTAATGCTAAAGTGTATGCTTACAACTATAATTTTGTGAAGATCCACACCTATGTGACTCAAGTGCATCTGAGTATACTATTACCTAGTTACACTGACCAGGATCCTATTCTCCTACCCAGTAATGAAT
Source organism: Carlito syrichta (assembly GCF_000164805.1). Lineage (NCBI taxonomy): Eukaryota > Metazoa > Chordata > Mammalia > Primates > Tarsiidae > Carlito > Carlito syrichta. Next base: position 497 of record NW_007163015.1, read on the forward strand.
AAAAATCAATAATTCTGTTTTTTGTAGGATTATTGCATGAAACAGGGGCACTTATCCATGTGTTGTAAGAATGAATACTATGAAACCAGATAATGGCATTTTTTCATATAATATTACCAAGAGTTATTATCGTGAAAACTGAATACAGTGATTTCCTCTTATCCTTGTGAGAGACATTGACCCCAGTAGATGCCAGAAACACCAGATAGTAAAACTGCTTGTGTAAATTAGGTTTTCCCTATACATATATACCTACAATAAAGTTTCACTTTTTATAAATTATGCTTACACTTGTGATAAACAATAACCATAAAATAAAATAATAATTATAACAATATGCCCACATCAC
>NW_007163016.1:0-4977 GCF_000164805.1 Carlito syrichta
TGTAGAAGGTTGAAACAGGACCCCTACCTATCATCATACACAAAAATTAACTCTAAATGGATCAAAGACCCAAACATAAAACCTCAAACTATAAGAACCTTCAAAAATGCAGGAGACACCCTTATGGAAATTGGAACTGGGAACCAATTCCTTTTCAGAATCTTAAAGGCCAACACCTTAAGAAATAGATTAGTAGGACCTCATCAAATTAATGAGCTTCTGCAAAGCAAAAGAAGCCATCAAGAGAGCATAGAGACAGCCCACAGAATGGGAAACAATATTTGCCAACTGTATATCTGACAAAGGCCTAACATCTAGGATCTACAACAAACCAAACGCATCAAAAGGAAAAAAAGCGAACAGCCCCTTTAAAAAGTGGTCGAAAGGCATGAATAGACACTTCTCAATAGAAGATATACGGGCAGCCAACACACACATGAAAAAGTGCTCGGCCTCACTCATCATCAGAGAAATGCAAATCAAAACCACATTGGGATACCACCTAACCCCTGTAAGAATAGCCATCATTAATAAAACAAGCAATAACAGATGCTGGCGAGGATGTGGAGAAAAAGGAATGCTTCTACACTGCTGGTGGGAATGCAAACTAGTACAACCTCTTTGGAAAAAAGTGTGGTGATTTCTGAAAGAACTAGAAATTGACCTTCCATATGACCCAGTAATTCTCCTATTGGGAATATACCCAGAGGAACTCAAATTATTCTACAAAAAAGATACCAGCACACATATGTTTGTTGCAACGCTAGTCACAATAGCAAAAACAGGGAACCAACCATGTTGCCCATCGAAGTTGGACTGGATTAAAAAAAAGTGGTACATATACACAATGGAATACAATGCAGCCATAAAGAAGGACAAGTATATGGACTTTGCAGCAACTTGGATAGATTTGGAGTCGATCATTCTCAGTAATTTATCACAGAAACAAGAAACAGAGTTCCCTATGTTCTCACTCATAAGCTGACCTTGAACAATTATAATACTGTAAGAAAGCAACTGGCAGTAGTGGAAAACTGTCAGGGGATGGGGTGGGGTGGGATTGGCAGTTGAGGGAAACTGCTAAGGGAGGGAGGGGCATGCCTCATCAACAAGGGCACCTGCATGATCAATGTTTATATAACTAACCCTGAATTGTATCCCACATCTTTATAATAAAACTTTTTTAAAAATCATAATTTCAACAGATTTTATTAATTTTTACATCACACATATTTTTATAGAATTCTTAATTTTAAAAACAAAATGAATACATTAAACATTACAATCAGTAAAAAAAAATTAGTGCCTTTTGGAGTATAAATTTAAAGGATACAAGAGCAGTTTTGTTACATGTATGCCTGTATACTGCCTTCTGGTGAAGTCTGGCCTTTTACTGCAACCATCATCTGAATAATGTACATTGCATCCATTGTACCCATTAGATAAACTTTCATCCTTCATTCCCTTTTACCCTCCCACCCTTCAGCATTTTTTAAATTTCCTTTTCTATTTTTTTTTTTTAAGATGTGGAGCACAATTCAGGGTTAGGATTAAACTTGGTTATTGTGTTGGCATAATTTGGGTCTCACATTGGTCCCCACTTTACCTGGTTTGAGATCAGGTACTATTATTGATGATATGTGCACCCTCTCCCTACCCTGGGACTTTCCCACTACAGGCAACATGTTTCTTACAGTATTATGGTAATTGTTCAGGGTTCACTTATGAGTGAGAACATGTGGTACTCAGTTATTTGTTTCTGTGATAGATCATTGAGTATTATAGATGCTGTCCACCAAGTTGCTGCAAAATTCAAAATTTTGTCCTTTATAGCTGCATAATATGCCATCATGCATATGTACAACATTTTTATTATCCAGTCCGCTTCTGATTGGCAGCAAAGTGGTTCCATGTCTTTGCTATTATGAATAATGCTGTGATAAATAGGCATGTGCAAATATCTTTTTCATAGAGTGCTTTGAGTTCCTCCAGGTATATTCCCAAAACAGGGACTGCTGGATCGGTATGAAAGGTCAATTTTTAGATATTTTAGTTATCGCAAAATTGTTTTCCACAAGGGTTGTACTAGTTTACAGTCCCACCAACAGTGTAAAAGTGTTCTCTTTCCTGTCCTCTTCACCAGTATCTGTTGTTTTTTGAGTTATTGATGATGTCCATCCTAACTGGAGTTATGCAATATTTCAGTGAGGTTTTCATTTGTATTTGTTTGATGATTAGTGAGGCTGAGCAGTTTTTCATCTATTGATTACCCATAGGTCTTCTTTTGAGAAATGTCTACTCATATCTTTTGTCCATTTCGTAATAAAGCTGTTTGGTTTTTTTTTTTTTCATTTTGGCACATTTAAGCTCCTTCTAGATTCTAGATGTTAGGTCTTTGTCAGATTTACATTTGGCAAATATTATTTCCTCATCTGTGGGCTGTATTCCTGCTCTCTTGATGGTTTCTTGAGCTTTGCAAGAGCTTTTCCATTTCATGAGGTCCCATTTGTCTATCTTATCTCTTATGGCATAGGCATATGGGGTTTTTTAAGAAATTGGTTGCCAGTTAGAAATGAATCTATGTATATTTACATATGTATTACAATTTTATAAGCTACATTAATATTTTTTCTGTTAATCAAAATATACTATTAAAACAGCAATATTATTCATTAAAGGTGCCAAATAATGTAACACTCACTAATGTTCTCTAATTAATTTTGAGGTAATAATGTCTGCCATTCTTCTTATTAACATCTGCATAGTGTTTTCCATTAAATAACATTACACACTCATATGCTGCTTAACGATGGGGATACATTCTGAGAAATGCAAGATTTGACAATTTTGTCATTTTGTGAACTACATAGAGAGCACACACACAAAGTTAGATGATATAGCTTACTCCACATGCTGTATGGTCTAGTCTATTGCTTTTAGATTACTAACCTGTACAGCATGCTACTCCATTGAATACTGTAGACAATTGTAACACAATGACAAGTATTTGTATAGCTAAACATAGAAAAGATATTATAAAATCACTATATAAAGTTTAAAAATGGTATACCGTATAGGGTACATAACAGCAATGAACCCTGTAGGACTGGAAGTTGCTCTGGGTGAGTCAGTGAGTGTTGAGGGACTATGGAGCTTAGGGCATTACTTTACAGTAAACTGCATAAACGTTGTGCATTAAGGCTACACTACACCTTAAAAATATTTTTCTTTCTTCAAATGTAAATTAACATTGATATTAATGTCAATATTAGCTTACTGTAGTATTATTTCCTTTATAAACTTTAAATTATTGATTCTTTAGCACATCATATAACACACATGGCACAACTATACAAATTACTTTTTCTCAGTATCCTTATTCCATAAACATTTTTTCTAATGTGAAAAATTTTTTTCTTTGCTTTCTAATTTTCAAAAATTTTATTGACAGCTAACACAGGAACACACACATTATCCTCTGCCTCCACAGGGCCGGGATCACCAGTATCACTGCCTTCCACCTCCACATTGTGTCCTACTAGAGGACTTCAGGGAGAATAACATGCAAGGAGCTGTTATCTTCTGTGATAAAATTGCCTTCTTCTGCAGCACCTCCTGAAAGATCTGCTTGATGCTGCTATTTTACAGTTAAATGTTTCTTTTTAGTAGTAGAAGGAAAACAACACTAGAAAATAACAATTGAAAAGTATAATATAGAAAATATTTACACCAGTAACGTGGTTTTATTTTAGCAAATATTATGTAATGTACATAATTGCATGTGCTATACATGGGAAAGCCCCCCCCCCCAAAAAGCCAGTTTTTATTTAGGCTGGGCCCATGTAGTACAGGCTTCTCTAGCTAGGTGGTATCTAGGAACCCACTGGCAAGTTACTAGCTAGCATTGTTTTGAGAGACTATGTCCACCTTCAGTGAGTTTTTTATTTTTATTTTTAGATTCTTTCAATGAAATTGCTCATTTGATCACCGGCAATATACTCACCGGTAATATACATGAACAAAGTGCAACATAAAATTCTGATTAAAAATAGCATGACTCCCTGCCTCATCCTCTCTACTTACCCAATCTCACCCTGAATGACTTTTTTTGTTTCTCCAGATGAAAAAAAAGTCCTCCTGGGGAAACATTTTGCCAGTGGGGAAGAGGTGAAACAAATAAATGGCAGGAGTACTAAAGGCATCAAAAAAGATGAGTTCAAAAAACTATTTGGAGCAGTGGAAAAGCAATTTGATAAGTGTATTGCCTCAAATAGTGAGTACTTTGAAGGTGACTGACATTTGAACATACAGGAACAAATAAACAATTTATGTATGAATGAATCCCATTTTTGGCATCCCTCCTTGTACTTTTATACAACTGAGTGTGAAGGAGGTCTGTTTACACCAGCATCACCACAGACACATAAATAATGCATTGTGCTACAACAATGGCTATTATGTTACTACACAGCAGACATTTTTAAGCTCCATTATAAGGTTATGAGAAAATTGCTGTATAAGAGGTCCAACATTTACAAAAATATCAGTATGTAGCAAATTACTATGTCATTTTTTATATGTAACAATAAAGAATTTCACAGTTCTAGAATTTAACTTTAATGAACTGTATGCTTATACAAAGGCTTAATAAAATATGGGCAAGACAAAAATTACACAATATAACAAGTGTTGATACAATTTACCCAATATGGTATAAAATGTATGTATTTGTATATGTACACATATAGAATCGAAATAGGTGTTACTATGACTATTTCAATAATGACGATGCATAGTATCCTAAGAAAGAGGAGTAGTTTGAAAGTCAGCAAAAGTTAAAAATGGAAACTACCACGGGAGGGAGAGGGATCAATACATTAATAAGTGGTGAGTTGGGGCTGACCCAAACCCCCATCCTCCCCTAGTAATCCTCTAAAAATCAGACCCAAACAACTGGGCCATGACTGAGAGGGATAA
>NW_007163017.1:0-11877 GCF_000164805.1 Carlito syrichta
CAAGACCACCTGGAGAAGCAAAGAGGTGCTAGACATGTGAGTGAAGCTTCTTGGGTCTTCTAGATCAGCTACCAGACACCAGCTAAATGCAGCTATGTGACTTCTGCTGATTCTATATGGAGCAGAAGAAAAACTGGTCAAACCCTTTCGGAATTCCTAACCCACAGAATCAATCAGAGGAAATAATAAATCATTATTGTTTTAAGCTATAATAAGTGAATTTTATGCAGCAATAGGTAAGTGCAACACAGGATCTGTTAGAGACATAGAAGAAAATTGCACTCTGGGAATAGTAAATTTTATTTGTATACTTTTGGGGTAACCTGCTTAGCCGGCAGCTAGCAGAGAGGTCAGTCTGGGAATTCTGTCTTTGAGTAGGCTCTCAGGGATATCAAAGAAAACATTTTAATTGTTTATGGATTCTCAAGAAATCTTTGAGGGTTTACCACGGAGCATACTTGTGTAATGTCTGCTGTGTCCTTTTGTTAGAAGCTTTGACCTTGTTAGTTCAGGTCTGTACCATTCCACTTTTCAGAATTTTACAGAAAACAACTTTGAGATTGGGAAAAGACCAACTGGGAGTGGGCCTAGAAGATATGAACACTCCCCCATGCCCCATTTCACCCACTCATTTAAAAACAGCAGTAGTGGCATGGTCATTCTGTCCAGCCCTTCAGTCAATAGTCATGGCTATTGACTATTGACTATTGACTACTAACTCTGGAATGCCCTAAAGTGGCTCAGGACCTTGCAGGAAACTCTGGAGCTTTAGTTACAAGCATAGCATTGCACTGAGGGAGCAGGGATGAATGAGATGACAGGAACCTTGGCCCTGGAAATGAGAGTTGCTTAGTGGGGCCAAGAGGTCTACAGAAATCAGGATCTCCCTGTGTTGGGGTGTACACAGGTAGTAAGAAGGAGACTGAGAAACACAGGAAGAATCACACAAAGCAAAATAGAATTAAACTCCATTTATTTGGAAGAGGGAGTAAATCTTACTGGTGACTAGAGCCCTGAGGCTGCACTTTCTCCTCAGGAGGGAGGACTTGAGTAGATTGGGCTATGTCTGGCAAGGGCTGTAGTGGTTTGGTATCTGGGTAGATAAGCAGAAGTAAAGGAGCAGAATTAGTTTTCTCAGTCTGTGGCACCTCTCACATCAACGCAGAACCCACCTATGTGTCCTCTTTAGCTCTGTGTTCCCCCTGTCCCTATCCTCTAGGGTTTCCCCATTTTCTCTACCACCTCTCACCTGCCTGACTCCCCAGCTGGGCCTCAGGCCTGTCTCCCCAGAGCAGATAGGCAGAATCATTGAGGAACCGCTGGCTGCCGGTATGTTAGGCAGGTCTGTACTGGCCAGCGCTGTCCCCTGCCGCCTGGGGTAAAGTGGGAAAAAGGAAGAGAGTATCCAGGACTAAAAAGGTCTCCTGCATCCTGTTTTGCCTCCACTGTTTTTCAGTAGGAATTCCCTCCACCATTTGAATACAAATTTGATGGCGTCATGTCCTGCAAAACTCCATCAATTTACCGGAACTCTTTAGGATAAAGTCCAAACTCCTTAACAAGACTCTTCAACATCTGGCCTGTTTCCCCCTCCAGCCTCATGTCTTGCTCCAGCATCCTGAACCCTCATTTCCTAGACAGCACCCCAAGCCCTCAAGTCTCCAAGAACTCGCACGTGCCTAGAATTTCCATATCTCATTACCATTGCGTATCACGAACCTCACCATCACTGGCATGAGTATTAGTGTTCTACTCCCTCAACTAAAACCTTTTTCTACACTATTTTAATCGTTTCTTGGTCTCTCATCAGACTGTAAATTCACTGAGAATAATGAATCCAGCACAGTACTTGACTCATTGTAGAAAATAAGTATTTCTTTAATGAACGAAAGGAGATGGGAGCATTTCCTCCACGAAGCTACAGAACATCTATTATTAAGCATAGGTGAGGATGCCTCATGATACCATCATCTCTCTACTGCCCACACTGGGGATAAAAGTCAAGCTCAAACCTTGGTTTGTGCAAGTGGAGTTAGAACTTTACCCAGAGCTAGAGAAGGCCGACGCCTGAAAACTCCACGGAGACACCCATCTGGAGCGAGGCAGGCGCCATTCGGCCGCTCACACAATCCCCCATTCGCCACCCCCCACCCCCACCCCACAGCGCTCCTCCATGTCCCCACCTCTGCTCGAGCACTCACGTCTCTGGCGCTGGGTGCAAGTGAGGCCCGGGACGAGGAGGGAAGAGCAGTCGCGACAGAGTGTCCTCTGCACGCCCGTGGCCCCCCACCCCACCCCCCGCCTCCCGCCCGCCAGGCCCGAGGCAGTCTCACCGCCGCAAGACTAGCCGCTTCGCGATGGTTCTCTCCGTGGGGCAGTAAAACCTCGCCAGCGCCTGGTTCTCGGGGTCTTGTGCAAGGACACGGTGGGCCGCCTGGGAGAGACAGCGGTCACTCCGGAGCCTGCGGCACCGGGCCCAGTCTCCCGGGCGCCCCCAGTCGCGGACACATCTGGTACAGGAAGTTAAGCCTCTGGAAGGCCTCGCGATCCTTCACCTGCCCCGCCGTCACCTAAGCTGCAGGGCCGGGAGCCAGACCGCCCGAGGTCCCGCCCCTCAGATAGCTCCGCCCCGGGCGTCCGCGCAAGGCCTCCGGGGAAGTGTAGTCCCTGAACCTGCGGACCCTTGTCGTGAGGCTCCAGCTCCTGCAATTCAAGTTCAGGGTCCAGTCCCTTGATGAGTTTTGGATTTCCTCATCTTCCTAAAGCTCCTGATCAGTTTATATTGCGTAGAGACTGCAAAGCCTACAGAAGCAATAGAGGCTCTTAAAACTGCTAAACATTTCCAGGACAGTAGACTGGGTATCCTTATGCAGCTTGGTCTATGTGCAATTTTTACCCTAGACCTTCCACCCTACTCTCGTGAAGCCAAAAGACAGAGGCCTGCAAGATCTAAAGAACTGACATTCAAATAAAGCACTGGTACCACTGGGGATGAGAGTGGGAAGGATCATGAGGGTGATGGAAGGAGGGAAGAGGGCCCCTGGTTCTCAGAAAGCACATCTTAACACTTTTCCACTTACCAAAGAAACGCATTTCCTGTTATACAGTGCTGGACACATGGTAGGTGATCTTCACTTGATGAGTGAATGGTTTCGAATTCCTAATCTTCGGGACAGCAAAGAAACTTGTCTACAGCATCCCTTGTCCCTGAAACATCACCCCACCTCCCACAGACATTCACTTCACATCCCTCCCTCTGATCTCTTTCTGTCTCCCATTTGTTCTGCCTGGCATCCTGTGACTCAGTTAATGACTACCAGTTCCTGAGGTTAGAAGCTGAGGGTTGAGAGCTGAAGGGGCAGAACTTAATGAACCCTGAGATGGGAGAGGACAGTCTGCGTCAGGAGAGGGTAAGACCTCTCTCTCCTCTCTCAGACTCCCTGCCAGGCGGGGGCAGAGAACCAGGCTTCCAGCTGGGAGGAAGCAAATGGCTGAAACCTCCTCTAGGAATAGTTTCACAAGTGTCCTCAGACCCAAATGAGAGAGGTATTTAAAATGTGGATGCTCAGGCCCACCCCAGACCTTGATCAATCACTGAGGGTGAAACTCAGAAACATTTTTAACTCCCAGTGATTCTTACACATCAACACAAAGTCATCACCAAATGACAAAACAACACAGAGATCACTTCGGTGGATCCTTTGTCACACGTTATTTTTATCAACCAAAGTATCTTGCCACAAAGAACCACAGTCAAGGCACAAAAGTAGGAGGAGGAGAGTCCTAACCTTCCACTCCCAGTCTTTTGGGGGCCTGACGGTAAGCAGTGCAGCATTCTTCTGACCAGTCCAGATGTCTGGGTAGAAGAGGGGCCAAAGTTTCACAGTAAAAGTATCAGTGAAGGTGTAAATATGAGAGTGATCTGTTACATTGTAAAAGACAGTGTGCTGATCTCATAGTCTAGGAAGATGCCTACTCACTTGGGTTTCACCTTGATGTGCAAAGGGGAAAAGATGTAGTAGTGACTACATATTTGTCTCCATTCCACAGCTGCACCAGTCAGTAGCCAGTCTCAGGCAGTGGAGTCAACTCGCCTTTGCAGTTCACGGGGTCCCGGCACACACCCACTACCCAGCAGGTCTTGTCACCCAACTCCACCTCCCAGTAGTGTCGACCTGAAGTAAATCCCTCAGTAGCTAGGATGCAAGGGTAGAAGGTGAAACACCTTGGTGTGTCGGGGAGATCCCAGAGTCTAGTCTCCTTGAGCTTGATGCTCTTACAATCCTCCTACAGGACTATGTTAGCATGAGCAGTCTCAGGGTCCAAGGTCACATCAGCTGGTGGAAAAGCCAGAGTAGGGAGCTAGATGAGGATGGGAATAGCTAAACACCCCTGCCTCACTCTCCCAGCCTGTCTTTGTCAAGCCTGGTCCCCTAACAGTCCCCAGAACACCATGGTTTGGTTAACTTTCTCACAGTTTCACCTAAGGGAGAGGAGGGAATGATGTGTCACTTTTCACCCTGATGCTACAATAAACAGATCATGATCTCTTGACTCTGCAGGAGCTAGCAGTCTAATTTCCCACTTGGACCTCTCTCCCTCTGATATCATCATTTATCTGCGTGAAATGCAAGGAACAGTCAGAAAGAATGAAAACTGTTAAGAAAGATACACAGCAAGACAGTATATAGTCTATGGACGGGGTGACCATGTGTTTGTTTTTCTGGAACAGGCCTGTATTATGACTATTTCCCTGTATATTAATATTAATATCACATTAATGACACTCCCTTTCACTCTCAAGATTGTCCTAGTTTAGATGGCAAACTACCTGGTCACGCTACCTGATGACTTAAGCAAATTATTTAACCTTTCCACATTTCTATTTAGAAAAGTGTGGACCTTAGAGGACTCCCAAGACTTCTTCTCACTCCAACTTCTTGTCACAGAAAGTTAGGGCAAGGGGCGGGTGAGAGGGTGTGAATGTGGGCAAGAAAACTGAGACAAGGATAAGCAAAGCCCATACAAGGTAGAACCTAAAGGTTTTCTTCTCTCTGGTGATTCTCTCTGCTACTTTCCTTTTGGGAACAAGTCATCAATTAGCTGCTTAAGAATTTTCCTTAGGACAACGTATTGAAAAGGGAAATTTCTGAAGACCTTTTCCAGCTCTATGAATCCCGAAGTCACCTTTATGGTCTTCACCTTTTCACATCTAGGAGGGATATGAAGACAGGGCAGGAATGACAGGGTTAGAGGGAAGTTCCAGTCAGGAGAGTATTCAGATGTTATCATCTTTAGGGAGAAACTAATATTCTCCATTTCTCTCTTTCTCTCTCCTCCCTGAAGTCAAGAGCTCACATATTGCTTTCTTCTATTAATCTAAGGAGAGCCATATGATATCCTCAGCAGATTCTTATCTTGAGAATGAGGCTCAGAATTTTGTAGGAGTATTCTTATCATTTATGTAAATCCATAATCACCCTCCCAGCTCTCCCAATTCCTTACTCCTGCCATTTTGTTTGAACACAATTTCACACAAAGGCACAAGTAGAATGTTGTTCTACCTTGTCATCCTCCTTGCCAACAAATTCTGATGCTCAATGGGGAAAAGGTAAAGGATTATTACTTCCAATAATTTGTCCTTCACCTAGTTCCATATGTTCAATGAATCTTCTCCCATATCCTGCCCAGACACTGCATAACTTTTCCGTCCTTACTCCAAATTCTTACTGGTTCTCTCATCTTAGCCAAAGCCTAGCTCGCTCAAAGAGATACCAGAATCACTTACTTTTCCAGAGTACATTTGACATCCTAGAAATAAGGAGAAAAGAAAACAATGTTAGTCCTGGGAATCACTGGTCCTGAAGGTAAAAGGTTCCCACTCTTCCCAAAAGATTCACATCTTTAAAAATAGACATAGGGAAAACTGAGGGTCACAATGTGAGAGGAAGAGCTCCAGAGGGATCTGAGTACATCTCTCCCAACCTAATCTCCACTTCCAACTTTTGGTCATAATGAACTAATGAACTTTGCTAATCTGTATCACTTCCAAATGGTTTCTTATGTGTTTGTCTTTGCTCCTAAATGACACTGGGAGCTCTCTACCAGGGACAGGGATTATTTCTGTCATTTACTCTGTCCACATAGCTCAGTCTCCTTGAGGATCAGTACAGATAGTTCCAGAGTGGTGACATAGGTACAAATCACACTTTACCGTTGTCATTTGGTATCCTGTCTGGCATTGGTTAACAAACATTAATAAATGTGGGCAATCCTGATTTGTAAATATTTGGGGTCCAGAAGACAAAGAAGACAAATCTCTGTCCCACAAGAATGTCCCAGTTTAATGTGGAAAGCAGAACACACATACGTGAAAGAACATAGGAATAAATACCAAGCAAATATGATATGCAAATAAACGTACAATGAACACTTGCTGAATCAAACAACTAATTTATAGCCACTGTCCATTTGGAGACTTTAACATAACAAACAATGTTTTTGCTCTTCTCAGGTAGGGAGATGTATCAACATTGGTTTCTCCAGGAAACAGACTCACTCTGGTATCTCAGAAAGGAAGTGTTTAATATAGGAGTAGGAACCTATACTAAAGTTGGAAAATCTGGAGGAGAGAGGGACACATATTGGTGAAGTCATGTGATAGAAAGAATAATGGCCTCCCATGAATGTCCAGGCCCTAGTCCCTGGAACCTGTGGCAAGGTCACCTAATATGGCAAAATAAACTTTTCAGGTGTGATTAAGTTGAGGCTCTTGAGATGGAAAGATGATCCTGGATTATCCAGGCAGGTCCAATTCCACAATAAATAGAAGAAGGAGACAGCAGAGCCAGAGTTAAAGAAAAAAATGTGACAACAGAACCAGAGATCAAAGTTATGTGATTTTTTCCTTGCAGGATGGAGGAAGAGAAAACAAGCTGAAGAATGCAGGAAGGCTGAGAAGCTGGAGAAGGCAAAGACACAGATTTTTTTCATTGGAGCCTCAAAAGGAAGGCAACCCTGACAACACCTTGATTTCATCCCAGAGAGACCCATTTCACTCTTCTGAGTTCTAGATCTGTAACATAATAAATTTCTGTTGTCTTAAGTCACTTGGTTGTGGTAACTTGTACAGAAACAACAGGATAATGATGCCCATCACCACTGGAACTCTTTGACACTGCAGGTGGGGGGTCAGAGAAGTATATGCTGAAGATCTCAAGCGCTGATGGTTCTTGAAATCCTACTGGGAGATTGCTGTAATTCTCCAGAACCTTTGAGAAAGCTCCCACCACTCATCTAGATCTGCACAGGCAAAACAAGTGGGTCTCCAGCCACTGAAATCTCACATCTGCCTGAAACCACCCCTGATGGGCCCAGGACTGTCCCTCCATCCCTTCCTATCTCATGGCAAGTCTCACACATGAAAAGAAAACATGAACCAGAACTATATAGGGAAAGGGTTCTGAGAGACATGGTTGCTGGCTTTTCCTCTGCAGAGAAAATGGTGTGATAGGAGATGAAGAGATAGTGAACTTTAACAACTTAGAACAGGAGTTACTAACAGTGAATGTAGCTGGACTGGTTGACCCCTGTTTGACAAGCATAGGTACTCTTAGATGATGTAAACCACTGGTTTATTTAGGAGATTTGATTAATTTTACCAAAAATTTTTGGAGCTAGATTGTTTTAGGGACTGTGAAAAGTGCTCAGAGAAATCAAAGAAGATACAAACAAGTGGAAAAATATTCCATGCTCATGGATAGGAAGAGTCAACATTGTTAAGATGTCCATCCTAACCAAGGCAACTACAGATTCAACACAATATCCATTAAATTACCAACATCAGATGGACATGGTGGCTCATGCCTATAATCTCAGCACTTTGGGAATCCAAAGTGAGAGGAGTACCTGAGTGCCTGAGCCCACGGGTTCAAGACCAACCTGGACATCTTGGAGAGACCTTTTGATTTTCAACAAAATCAAAAAATTAGCCAGGCATGGTGACATGTGCCTGTAGTTCCAGCTACTTGTAAGGCTGAGGTGGAAGGATCATCTGAGCCCAGCAGGTTGAGGCTGTGGTGACCATGAGCATGCCACTGAACTCCAGCCCAGGCAACAGAGTGAGATTACAATTCAAATAAATAAACAAAAAAACAAACTAATTACCAACATCATTCTTCTCAGACCTGGAAATAACAATACAGAAATTCATATAGAACCATAAGCAACCACAAATAGCCAAAACACTCCTCAAAAAACAAACAAAGTGGGAAGTATCCAGACTTAAAGTTCCAGACTTTAAGCTTTCTTATAAGGCTACAATAATCAAAACAGCTTGGTATTGGTACAAGAACAGGCATATAGACCAATGAAACAGGACAGAGATTCCGGAAGTAAAACCTCAATTTCTCAACCAACTCCTCTTCGACAAAGCCTCCACCAACAACCACTGGGAAGAGGAGAATCTATTCAGTAAATTGTGCTGGGAAAACTGGCTGATCACATGCAGAAGAATGAAACAGGACCCCTACCTTTCATTATACACAAAAATCAGCTCTAAATAGATCAAAGACCTAAATGTAAAACCTCAAACTATTAAAAATTTTAGAAAATGCAGGGTCTATGTCATGGCCCGGGCAGAGCAGCCTAAATGGTGGAGTGAAGGCAGCAGAAGAATCGGGTCCAGGAAGCTGGTGAACCATCTAAAGAAGAGAAGACTGTAGCCAAGTATCTTCGATCCAACCAAGTCCACCAATATGAAGGGTCACCGGGTTGGTTATTTTATTGATTCAAAAGCAGTGGATTGCTTTTTGATTTAAAGTGGGCAAAAGCCAAGAAAGGAGAAGAAGCTTTATTGACAATCAGAGAATCTGAGGTTAACTACTTACAACAGGCTTTTAAAGAAGCAGTTTTTCCACCAGGCACTGAAAGTAATGAAAATGAAATATGATACAGACATAATTAAAGAAAAAGATAAAGGAAGAGTTGAAAGTGGAAAAGAAGAAGATAAAAAGAGCAAACAAGAAAATATAAAAGATGAAAGGGCAAAAAAAGGAAAAAGAAAAAAAAACATGGTGAAAAGGAAGGATCCAAAATGAAGGAAACTTCAGGAACTCTCCAAAAGAAGGAAACTAAGAAAAAGTTCAAATTTGGACCACATGATGACCAAGTTTTTTGGGATGGAAATGAGGTATGTGTGTGAATCTATGACCTGGTTCACTTTAAAATATTTGTCATTGGATTAATTCTTGTGATTTCAGTATTAGTGGCCATTTTCTTTCCTCTCTGGCCAGTAGAAGTGAGAGTAGGTATTTATTATCTCAGTGTGGGTGCAGGCTGTTTTGTAGTCAGTATTCTTCTCCCTGCTGTTGCTCGTTGCATTAGGCTTCTCATCATCTGGCTCATCACCAGGGGAAGGCGCCACTTCTGGTTCTTGCCAAACCTGACTGGTGACGTGGGCTTCATAGACTCCTTCAGGCCCCTGTACACACATGAATACAAGGGACCAAAAGCAGACTCAAAGAAAGATGAGAAACCCAAAATGAAAAAGCACCAGAAGTCCAACAGTGAGGAGAAGCCAGCCAGTGATGAGGAGGAGGAGGAGGAAGAGGAGGAAGGAAAGGCAGGTCCAGGAAGTCATGGGGCAGAGGGCTACGGTGGAGAGTGATACTCGGACACAGACAGTGACTGGAGAGAAGATGACCGGTCCCAGCACAGTAGTGGGAATAGGAACGATTTCAAAATGATAAGAAAAGAGACACTGCAACAGCAGACAGTTGGGGATTGCGAAGAGGAAGAGGAAGGCAATGATGGTGAGACACCTAAATCCTCACATAAAAAGTCATAATCTGACTAATCTGGGGCTGAATAAGTACAAGTTATTGGATTTTCTATGTCGACTGGTCATCACCATGTGCACTTGGCATTGGTAGTATTCCTTTTTTTTTTTGAGTTGGAGTCTCACTCGGTTGCCCAGACTCGAGTGCAGTGGCTGCTCACGGCCACCGCAGCCTCAACCTGCTGGGCTCCAGCGATCCTTCCGCCTCAGCCTTCCAAGTAGCCAGAATTACAAGCATGCGCTACCATGCCTGGCTGATTTTTTGATTTATTGTAGAGATGAGGTCTCGCTGCCCAGGCGGGTCTCGAAGCCATGGGCTCAGGCAATACACTCACCTCAGCGTCCCAAAGGCACGGGATTACAGGCTGAGCCACCGAGCCTGGCTGGTAGTATTCTTTAAATCTATTTGCTGAAGTATATTTGACAACTAAGCAGTTATAGTCAATCCTTCATTTTATAGAATCTTCGTACTATTTTTGGTATAGTTTAAAGCCATTAATAATTTTTATCCATTTGTTAATTTCTACAATGTCATTAGATTAATGGAATTTTTTTATGGTTGTGTTATGCTTGGAGTGCGAGACAGGAGACACCAACACGTTGAGGGTTGAATTATGAGTCCTTTATTTAAGCTGGCAACAGAGAGAGACTATTGTCATAAAGGTTCTTGGCCCCGAACAGAATGAGAAGAGGGTATATAAAGGCAAAAATTACATAAGCTGTGCAGTTTGATTTATATTTTCTTGGCAAAACACTGGACAGATTAGTTACAGAATTTGCAACTAGGGAATTTCCAAGTATGAAGGGGAACAGGAATGTAGGTGTGTGATGTGATTACAGGAAGGTTGCATAAGGGATTCATTTCTAGGTAAAGATGGAAGATTTATTACAAAATGGAGTTATTTGTGTCAAGCATGCTATTACAGGCTATTATAGGTCTTGCAGATAGGTATTTCAGTTGTATGGCTTTTCACTGTGAGACTAATCAAAATACAGGGACAACACCTGCTGCCCAATGGTTCATTGGCCTGTACAGTAGACAAGGTCCAGGAAGTTAGGCCTCTTTGGGGCAACTATGCTTCCAGTGCCCCCACAGGCTGTACCCATGAGCAATGGATGTCATTCCCTTAGCAGGTTTGTTTTTTGCCAGGTCTTTGATGGGTATTCGGAGTTTTGTTGCTAATTGTGACTGCCAATTGGGGTGCCTCTTTGGCCCTCTGGTTCTGTTCCCCTCCATGTTGGCACTGTTTTGTTAAAAAGTTCATTTTTTAATAGGTTATACATATGAAACTTTTAAACCATTTCTGTTTGTGATAGTCTGATGCAAAGTCCTTTAGAGTGAGCAGACCACATGGATGTATAATGATCTGTCCCTACTTATTTATAATTGTGAACGGGCAAAGCTGTTAAAAACCTTTAATAATTACTAAATTGGAGTTCCAGTTGCAAGGCACAAATTCTCCACACCTTATAACTTGAACAACAATGCAGCAATTAGGTGTGCTCACATAGAGTACCCAGTACCTTATCTATCTGGCAGATGCACTAAGCGTAGGCCAGTTTTTAAACCTTGTCACGAAAGGTGTTTAGCATTTAAAGCTTTACCTGTTTTATAAGAGGGTGCTAATAAAGCACAACAGGTAATTTGTCATTTTGTTTATAAAATACACTTTAGCAAGCCTGAAATAACAAATGGTGTTATTTAACATTAATGTGTTGACACATGGTAAAGTTGGAAATAAAATTTTACTAGAGCACTTGCAAGTTTGGGTGGAAAAACAAATTAAAATTACAATTAACTGTTAGCAATTACAAATGGTTGTTAGCAATTTGCACTGTATTTTATGCCATAACAGCAGTTAGAACAGGAGAAAAATTATTACTAACTTGATTATAGACCGAGATTTGTTTTCATAAATATCCCTTCATGATTCTTATCTTGATATTTACATACCATTGGTAATGACATGCTTGGACTCTGCTTCCCTGTATTTTTTTCATATTATAGATCTTTTTTTTTTTTTTTTTTTTTTTTTTTT
>NW_007163018.1:0-3403 GCF_000164805.1 Carlito syrichta
CAACAAATCAAAAAAATTAGCTGGGTGTGGTGGCACTCACCTGTGGTTCCAGCTACTTGGAAAGTTGAAGTGGAAGGATTGCCTGAGCCCAGCAAGTCGAGGCTGTAGTAACCATGAGTGTGCCACTACACTCCAGTCTGGGCAACAGAGTGAGACTCTAACTCAAATAAATAAGCAAATAAACAAATAAGTAACTCCCCTCTGGAAGAATCATGAGACAGATTATTGCGTTGGGAAAAGAACTGCTTTTTAATTTTCTGTTTCAAATTTCAGTGCTCTTGACATTGGGCTCAAAATACAAAAATATCGTTAGATGCTTCCTGGGTTCAAAACTTACATGAACTGACCTTTTGGTCCCTCTGGGAAAATTTGTTTTGTTTTGACTTTGTTGTTTGTTTGTTTGTTTGTTTGTTTTTTAAATATATGCTGTTGCTTCTCCACAGACTTGAAGCCAAGACTGAACACAGTAGAACTGAGGGACAGGAACAAGTCTGAAAGAAAACTGGACTTTGCATTTTTGCAACTCTAACTGGCCTTTCTGACTACGTCCACTCTCACCCCCACCCCCACCACAAGCATCTGCAAATTTAAAACCCAGGTGACTAGGGTATTTTTAAATACATAATTTTATAATGTTTTTTATAAATAGAGGCACGGTCTCCCTATGTGCCCAGGTTAGTCTCAAACTTCTGAGCTGAAGTGTTCCTTTCATCGCAGCCTCCCAAAGTATTGGGATTACAGGCGTGAGCCACAGCACACAATCTAGTTTATATTTTTGACTTTAAATAAAATCTGTTACCTCTGGCTAAATGTTGTGCAACTTCAGTAAAGAGGGGTAGAATGGAAAGAAGTTAATTTTTTAAGCATATTTCTCCCACTGCTTTTATTACTCTCTCAATAAAGTGCTAGAAATGACTCTGACTACATATAATTCAGAAATCTGAGAGTCAGACTATCACAAACATGTGGTTATGCTTCTTGGTTCCTTTGCTCCAAAGGAGGACAATTTTAATCATGAGCGTTCAGCCACTCCATGTGCCACTCCATGTGACAACTCCATGTCACAGCAGCAGTTGAATCTAAGCAAAGGACTGCAATATTCCCAGAGAAGGTGGTTTCTGCAAAGGCATCTTCTGCCCAGCTCACCAGAAATGGTTGACAAAGACTCATTTATTCTTTCATTTGACAGATACTGAGCAACTGTTGTTATTTATTTTATTTAACAAGCATTTATTTGTAGTGTGCAATGTTTTACACATGCCCTCATTTAAATATTAATTTGTTTGATCCTCATAACAACCCACAGTTAGAGGCTCTGTATGTGTTCTCATTCTGCAGATGAGGAAACTGTGGCATGGAAAGGCTAAGTAATTAGCTCAGGGTGGAAGCTGAGACAGTCTGAGTCCAGAGTTCAGGCTCTTAACCTCTGTGTTCTACAAAAATCACAGAGCCTAGCATTGGTGATCTACTGGGGAACCACACTAAGCCTACCTCTGTGCTCTCTGGAGCCTACCTTCTAGCCAGGAGGGAAGTGTCAGGAGTAAGCAACAGTAGCAATTTAATTACAACTGCCAAAATGCCACAGTGGAAAAGTGACAGGGGAGCACAACACAAAAGGATAATGGATAATGACAACATTCACTGAGCCCTCAGTGATTCCTCACAAAGCCCTGGGAAATAACAAATAGCCCCATGGCAGAAATGAGGCAGCTATGGCTTAAAAAGGAAAAGTAAGGAAAGAGGCAGAATTCATCCTTAGTCTGAGCATTCCTGACACCAGTCTGGCTGTTAGGAACAACAGGTCTCTTCCACACGTTGTGTTCTTTTTGCTTTATATTATATATATCATTGTATAATTGTATATTATATCAACTCTATTAATATATATTATACTAATTTAATTATTATGCTACATTATGAAAGGCCTAGGTATTTAGGTGGGTATCTTGCCAAATGCTTCATCTTATCACATTGATAATAATCACCTGATACCAAGAAATCTGCCCACAACATGACTGTGATCCATATTGGTTAATGGCATTCATCTACAATTGATTCCTGTCATTGTGGATCTGTAGCTGCCCTATCCTGGTAGCTGAGGAGTAAAGAGTTAAGGAATGGGAGGAAGAAGAATAACCATCTATCTCATGACTTCATTCCAAGGGCCAAGCTAGGTGTTTTCACAAGTTACCATATGTATATGTCAGAGGAGATCAGATGTCTCAGAGAAGAGAGATCTGAGATGTTATTGGGGCTGATTTTTTAAAAAATGACCAGTCTGGGCAACATAGCAAGACCTCATCTCAACCAAAAAATAAATAAAATAAACAAACAAACAAAAACCATCCCTTCATTTCAAAAGCACAACAGGAAAAATGGAATACAACCAAAACATTTAATTTCAAGAGAACAGAAATTTTGCAGCCATTAAAAATTATGTTTGCAAGGAGTTTTTAACAAACGGAGAAAATTTATGTTCTAATAACATTTACATATTCAGAGAAGGAGCAAAGAATGGAAGAAGTATATGGTCTTTTATGGAATAATACACATATTTTTGTACATAAAACATTTCTGAAAATAACACAAAGAAATATTAGTAATGGCTCCTACAAGGGATTAAAAATAAGATGATTAAAAGGAAATTTAACATTTATTTTTACACCTTTCAATAGTTCCTATACATATTTAAAAAAATTAAAACAAATGAACTTAGGAGGATGAGTTTTAAAATCACATGTAAAAATGTTAAGCTACAACATTATCATGACAGGACTAAAAATTTTTACAGTAACTTTATATAACCCCCTCCCCAATAAAAGAAGCTAGAAAATTCTTGAAACACTAATAACCACAGTTATCCCCAAGGGGTTAGGTTACACTTTTTTTTTTTTTTTTACATTGTATACTTTCCTATTGTTTGAAATATTTACAATAAACATTTATGCTTTCATGATTGGGGGGAAAAGCTAGTAATAAAAAGAACAATCATCATGGGATATATACTAATATGACATGTGGTTGGATTATAGGTATAGTTTTGCCAACAACTAAATGTAAAGTCAAATATAAAGAAGCCAAGATTGTCACTTCAGAATGAGTAAATTCAAAGTTAACAATAAAAGTCTATCTTCTTGACCAGGAGTAGTAGTTCCATTCTGTAATCCCAGTGCTTTGGAAGACCCAGGCAGGAGGACTGCTTGAGCCCAGGTATTTGAGACCAGTTGGGCAACACAGTGAAATATAATCTCTACAAAAATTACAAAAGTTAGTGAGGCAAGATGTTGTGCACCTGTAGTCCCATATGGTAAACTGAGATGGAAGGATCACTTGAGTACACGTTGTTGAGGCTGTGGTGAGCCATGATCCTGCTGCTGTACTTCAGTCTGGGCAACAGAATAAA
>NW_007163019.1:0-3407 GCF_000164805.1 Carlito syrichta
TAGGGTATTTTTAAATACATAATTTTATAATGTTTTTTATAAATAGAGACACGGTCTCCCTATGTTGCCCAGGTTAGTCTCAAACTTCTGAGCTGAAGTGTTCCTTTCATCTCGGCCTCCCAAAGTATTGGGATTACAGGCGTGAGCCACAGCACACAATCTAGTTTATATTTTTGACTTTAAATAAAATCTGTTACCTCTGGCTAAATGTTGTGCAACTTCAGTAAAGAGGGGTAGAATGGAAAGAAGTTAATTTTTAAGCATATTTCTCCCACTGCTTTTGGTACTCTCTCAATAAAGTGCTAGAAATGACTCTGACTACATATAATTCAGAAATCTGAGAGTCAGACTATCACAAACATGTGGTTATGCTTCTTGGTTCCTTTGCTCCAAAGGAGGACAATTTTAATCATGAGCGTTCAGCCACTCCATGTGCCACTCCATGTGACAACTCCATGTCACAGCAGCAGTTGAATCTAAGCAAAGGACTGCAATATTCCCAGAGAAGGTGGTTTCTGCAAAGGCATCTTCTGCCCAGCTCACCAGAAATGGTTGACAAAGACTCATTTATTCTTTCATTTGACAGATACTGAGCAACTGTTGTTATTTATTTTATTTAACAAGCATTTATTTGTAGTGTGCAATGTTTTACACATGCCCTCATTTAAATATTAATTTGTTTGATCCTCATAACAACCCACAGTTAGAGGCTCTGTATGTGTTCTCATTCTGCAGATGAGGAAACTGTGGCATGGAAAGGCTAAGTAATTAGCTCAGGGTGGAAGCTGAGACAGTCTGAGTCCAGAGTTCAGGCTCTTAACCTCTGTGTTCTACAAAAATCACAGAGCCTAGCATTGGTGATCTACTGGGGAACCACACTAAGCCTACCTCTGTGCTCTCTGGAGCCTACCTTCTAGCCAGGAGGGAAGTGTCAGGAGTAAGCAACAGTAGCAATTTAATTACAACTGCCAAAATGCCACAGTGGAAAAGTGACAGGGGAGCACAACACAAAAGGATAATGGATAATGACAACATTCACTGAGCCCTCAGTGATTCCTCACAAAGCCCTGGGAAATAACAAATAGCCCCATGGCAGAAATGAGGCAGCTATGGCTTAAAAAGGAAAAGTAAGGAAAGAGGCAGAATTCATCCTTAGTCTGAGCATTCCTGACACCAGTCTGGCTGTTAGGAACAACAGGTCTCTTCCACACGTTGTGTTCTTTTTGCTTTATATTATATATATCATTGTATAATTGTATATTATATCAACTCTATTAATATATATTATACTAATTTAATTATTATGCTACATTATGAAAGGCCTAGGTATTTAGGTGGGTATCTTGCCAAATGCTTCATCTTATCACATTGATAATAATCACCTGATACCAAGAAATCTGCCCACAACATGACTGTGATCCATATTGGTTAATGGCATTCATCTACAATTGATTCCTGTCATTGTGGATCTGTAGCTGCCCTATCCTGGTAGCTGAGGAGTAAAGAGTTAAGGAATGGGAGGAAGAAGAATAACCATCTATCTCATGACTTCATTCCAAGGGCCAAGCTAGGTGTTTTCACAAGTTACCATATGTATATGTCAGAGGAGATTAGATGTCTCAGAGAAGAGAGATCTGAGATGTTATTGGGGCTGATTTTTTAAAAAATGACCAGTCTGGGCAACATAGCAAGACCTCATCTCAACCAAAAAATAAATAAAATAAACAAACAAACAAAAACCATCCCTTCATTTCAAAAGCACAACAGGAAAAATGGAATACAACCAAAACATTTAATTTCAAGAGAACAGAAATTTTGCAGCCATTAAAAATTATGTTTGCAAGGAGTTTTTAACAAATGGAGAAAATTTATGTTCTAATAACATTTACATATTCAGAGAAGGATCAAAGAATGGAAGAAGTATATGGTCTTTTATGGAATAATACACATATTTTTGTACATAAAACATTTCTGAAAATAACACAAAGAAATATTAGTAATGGCTCCTACAAGGGATTAAAAATAAGATGATTAAAAGGAAATTTTAACATTTCCTTTACACCTTTCAATAGTTTCCTATACATATTTTTTAAAAAATTAAAACAAATTGAATTTAGGAGGATGAGTTTTAAAATCACATGTAAAAATGTTTAAGCTACAACATTATCATGACAGGACTAAAAATTTTTACAGTAACTTTATATAACCCCCTCCCAATAAAAGAAGCTAGAAAATTCTTGAAACACTAATAACCACAGTTATCCCCAAGGGGTCAGGTTACACTTTTTTTTTTTTACATTGTATACTTTCCTATTGTTTGAAATATTTACAATAAACATTTATGCTTTCATGATTGGGGGGAAAAGCTAGTAATAAAAAGAACAATCATCATGGGATATATACTAATATGACATGTGGTTGGATTATAGGTATAGTTTTGCCAACAACTAAATGTAAAGTCAAATATAAAGAAGCCAAGATTGTCACTTCAGAATGAGTAAATTCAAAGTTAACAATAAAAGTCTATCTTCTTGACCAGGAGTAGTAGTTCCATTCTGTAATCCCAGTGCTTTGGAAGACCCAGGCAGGAGGACTGCTTGAGCCCAGGTATTTGAGACCAGTTGGGCAACACAGTGAAATATAATCTCTACAAAAATTACAAAAGTTAGTGAGGCAAGATGTTGTGCACCTGTAGTCCCATCTGGTAAACTGAGATGGAAGGATCACTTGAGTACAGGATGTTGAGGCTGTGGTGAGCCATGATCCTGCTGCTGTACTTCAGTCTGGGCAACAGAATAAAAACTCTGTCTCAAAGAGAAAAATAAGACTGTCTTCTTGAGGAAACACAGCCACATGTGGGCTCACAGTCCTATTTCAAGGAAGGCACACCTGAATTTAAATTTTTTTTTACCTAATCCTCTTTCCCTCTTCTTTTGCCACATGTGTGAGCCCTGCCTTATTTCTAACAGTCATTTGAGAATAGTGGCAATTAGATGTGGACAGGTCACAGACTCCATACTCCGTGTGACTAGCAACTGCCTGCAGGCTTTGAGGCACTTTCTTCCTCCACCTCTTTGGCAGTGTCTGCTTCTATGCCTTCCAATTCCTTTGGGGCATTCATTTTCCCTCTGAGAATATGTTACCTTCCTCCCCAAAGTATGGATACAAAGTGCATCTTACGAAACAGTGAATGGAAAGAAATCACTGCTTGAAATTAACCTGCTACCAAAGTGTCACTGGTTAGCAAAATCTTTCTTGCAAGCTCTGCTGAAATAGATATTGGCACTGGATTCACTATCCTCATGTATTCTCTCTTTTAAGGTATGGAAGTTCTTC
Source organism: Carlito syrichta (assembly GCF_000164805.1). Classification (NCBI taxonomy): domain Eukaryota; kingdom Metazoa; phylum Chordata; class Mammalia; order Primates; family Tarsiidae; genus Carlito; species Carlito syrichta. The sequence continues at coordinate 3,337 of NW_007163019.1, forward strand.
ATAAAGCAGAAACAAAAGAAAAGCAGGTGCTCCAGTTTCCTCTAGGAGAGCAAGCCCACTAGAGCCTGTGT
>NW_007163020.1:0-4280 GCF_000164805.1 Carlito syrichta
CCCAGACTGTACATGTTTTTATTTTTATTTTACAGAAAACTGGAAAGTCTGGACTTCTAACCACTTGCTCTTGCCCCAATAGCATGGTGCTCCTTTATTCTTGCTTGTATTTCTGACATGGAATCCATACCTCATCTCGGACTTCTATCCCTAATGTATGTCCCCAGCAGACTCTGGCTTGTCTGAGGGTTCCAACATTTCACTTTTATTCTGACTCAGATGTATGTCTACTCTGTTAAGCATGATTTTCCTCAGTTCTAGTCTCTCACCCTACATTTAGTAGCCTACACTCCAATATCACACAGTTGAAGCTGTGCTTATGAGTCAGAAGAGGACACCTGGCTTCTAAAAAGCTCAGAGAGCAAAAGTTCAGAAGTGTATCTGTTCCTCCAAGCTCATGTGTCCCTTATCCTATACTTGGTTTAGGTCCCAAACATCAGCTCTCAGACACATTGGTGGCCCCTGGATATTTATCTAAGCAAATATAACCTTAAAAGGTAAATAATGAGCACAGAACTAGGAATTAACAGATCTGTTTCTGATCTAACTCTGCCACTAAGATCATAACCGCTGTGTGATCTTGGGTAAGTAACAAACCCTCTCATCTCTAAAAATAAAGAGTTTTATAACTGCTCTTCCAGGTATGAAATTCCATTACTGTATTTTGCAAAAGTAATTGTCAAATAAATTCCCAGATATGTTTAAAGGCTTGAGATATGATCTACTGTTATTTACTACTGCCATTTCTCTCCATTAGTATGGACAATTGAAAGTTGGCTGTGTACACCAAGGCAAAAACACTAGAGAAGATTCCCTATAATCTTTTACTCCACTAGTGTATCTAAGTGAAAAATTTAGTGCCCTGTTGATTAAAGGCTCTAAACAACTCATCTGTATCAGCTTTTCTCACAAGTTTAAAGAAGCAGAATCACTGGCTGAATATTTACTATGGGCCCGGAATAAAGTAACACATTTTCCTGCATTCATTCCAAACCTTACTATTTGAAAGGTAATCATGATCACCATCCCACGGGATCAAAGACAGATTCTTTAACTTACCAGGGTCACAGCTCTAATAAGTAGTGCTGGTAGAACTCAAATGCGAGAGCTCTGCTTAAAGCTGGCCTGCTAGTGTGGATCAGAGACAGTGTTTGACATCTCAGATGTCAAACTCAAGTTGTCTGCCACTCGATATGCAGGCAGCAAAACTTTCTATTGCATTTAAAAGTATTTGCATTGTACCCTTCCTTAAAGAGAGGAAGAAACAGATTCTCCTAGGAATGACTTCAAATTTGTCCTAGGTGAAAAAAGAAAATAAAGTCTATAATTTAAAAAATTATGTATACACACATAAAAAGCATATCAACTTAATATATTTAAAAAACTAATTAGAAATTAAAACATGGCTAGGCATGGTGCCTCATGCCTGTAATCTTAGCATTTTGAGAGACCAAGGTGGGAGGAATCCTTGAGTCCGGGAGTTTGAGTCCAGCCTAGACAACATAGCGAGATATTGTGTCTACAAAAAAAAAAAGAAAGAATTTAGCCAGGCATGGTGGTGCATACCTGTAGTAGTCCCAGTTACATGGGAGGCTGAGGCTGGAGGATCACCTGAGCCCAAAAGATTGAAGCTATGGTGAGCCATGATCACACCATGCATTCCAACCTGGGAAACAGAGGGAGACACTGATTCAAAAAAAAAAGAGAGAGAAAAAGAAATGAAAACATCTATGACCCTACTATTCTAAATAAACATAAAATGATGAAATGGAATAAATAAAAATGAAGATTAAAATAAATTGGAAATACATAATTCAAGTGTTTTTACTAAGGATTCAAAACTTTAACTCAAAAGAAAGAGAAATTAGTACTACCATATAGTAAGAGATATTTCTAACTATAATATAATAATTAAAATAGTCATCATGCAATGAAAATTTAGACTACGACAGAGGTAGCACTTCAAATCAGAGAATAAAATATGGATTATTTAATAAATCATGCTAGGACTATGACTAGCCAACTGGGGAAGAAAACTAAGTTTCTAACACCAAAATTAAGGAAGTTCTCATTTCTTGCACCAAAATTAATTCAAAATGGCTCAAAGATTTTTAACAAAAAAACCCCATAAAATATAACAAGATAATTATTGTTAAACCTCATAAATATTGTAAATGTTTTTATCTCCAAGACCTCCTGAAGTCCCAATAAAATTATTACAGAATAAACAAGAAAAAATTCTAAAGGGACAAAAAATGATGACAACAGATAAGAGATGTCACCCAAAATTTTGGAAGATGGATGGCAGAATGGTAATAGATAACTGATTAAGCCAAGTAGAGGCAGCTGAAGCCTGCCTGCATCCAGTAAGGAAATCAAAGATAGATGCCTGACACTTTCACATGCACAAGATCACTTGGCAATCCCCAGCAGATGTAGATTCTGATTCAGCAGGTCAGGGATGGAACCTGAAGTGCTGTATTTCTGACACATTTCCTGGTGATGTGGACAGAGACTGCTGATGTGAGGTCCATACTTGGAGGTGCCAGGCTTTAATGCAAAGAATGCTGGGAATGTTCGAGAAATGAAAGATCACAGATATCTCTGAGGGTCAGGGTGCAGGGTTCAGCTGGAGCAGGAGGACAGGTTCAAAGATTGGATCCCTGAAACCAAGTGACTGTTCTCCCTGGTCCCAACAGAAATGTGTGACTTACTCCCATAAAGGTTGAATCACACAGGACCTGGCTTTTGGGACACTGAGCACAGTGACCAAAACAAGGGACTAAGTGAAAATCTTCAGCTCACTGCTCAGCTGTCAGAATGGTGGCAGCAGGCTTATAACCTCCAGGCAGGCTAGAGAAGGTCTTTCCCTGGGGAAACTGACCAGCTCAAGAAACAGTACTCTATAGGAAAAATCTTGATTGATCAGACTACACATAAATCAAATTCTTCAGCCTAGGAAAAAAGTCATAATTGAAGTCAAAAGAAAAATAAAAAACATAGGCAAATATTCACACTATACATCAAAATAACCAATTGCTTTATTTTTGCATAGAGAGCCTTTATAAAATAACAAACACTCCCCCAAAAAGCAAAAAAATCAAGTAATTCATGGAAAATTAAACACACACGGCTTTAAGACATATGAAAATGTGCTGAACTTCACTTAAAAATAAAGGGACACTTAAAAGGACACCATTTTCACATAATCAATTGACAAACATTTGAAAGTTCAGTCATACCATTAAACTTCCCTCCAGTGAATGGGATTATGAACAATATCCAAGGCAGACAATTGGAAGTATCTATCAAAATGCAAACTGACCCAGTAACTTCACATTAATAGAAATTTACTTTAAGGTAATGCACATGTAAATAAAGATAGATGTACAAAAATAGCCATTGTGGCATGGCTTTTAATAGTATATGATTGGAACTGACCTAAAGATGTACTAATAGGAAAGTGGGTAAATAAATTATGATAAATACATTACATGCATATATATGCTATATCATATATATTAAAATTATACACAACCATTTGCAAGAAAAAAGTTGGCTTTTCAATATTTCCATTAAAAGATGTTCAGGATATAGTGAATAAAAAACAAAGCGCAAAAAAGCATACATAGTTTGTGTTAAATAAAATGTACAGAGAGATACATATTGCTATAAACTGAATGTTTGCATTCCCCCCAAATTCATAAATACTGAAGCCCAAATCCTCAATGGGATAGAATTAGTGGATGGAGCCTTGAGAAGTAGTTAGGAGATGAGGGTAGGACCGTCAGCAATGGGATTAGTGGCCATGTAAGAAGAGATTCTCTCTCTCTCTCTCCTTTTTTCTCATTCCCTTCCTCCTTCCCTCCCTCCACCATGTGAGTGTTCAGCACAAAGACAAAAATATAGCCCTATGTAAACACCAGGAAAATGACTCTCACCAGACAGTGAACATGCTGATGCCTTGATGATAGACATCCTTGTCTCCAGAATTATGAAAAATAAATTACTATTGTTTAAGTCACTCTGTCTATGGTATTGTTACAGCAGCCTCTGATGGTTAATTTAAGGTGTCAACTTCACTGGATTAAGGAATATGTAAAGAATTAGTAAAGCATTATTTTGAGGTATGTCCGTGATGATGTTTCCAGAGGAGATTAATATGTGACTCTCAGTGGATTAGGAGGGGGAAGATCCACCCTCAATGTGGGCAGACACTATCCAATTGTCTGGGGACCCAGGTAGAACAAAAACAGAGGAAAGTGATTTCCTCTCTCTGC
>NW_007163021.1:0-785 GCF_000164805.1 Carlito syrichta
ACACTGTTCACAGGGGAGGGCCAGTCACTGGCACATTAATTATGGAGGAGGTCCAGAAACTGGGGAACCCATCAGAGAGAAGGGTTAGTCCCTGGGCCAGATATCACAGAGTCTGTTCAGTCATTAGAGCACAAATCTCAGTAAATACTCGGTCACTGCAGCACCCAAAATGGAGGAAGAGCCAAGACTGAGACATCCATCATATCTGAGGGCTTGTCATGGGGCACTCATTATATATGAAAGCCAGTCATAGTGTCACAATCACAGATAAGGCACAGACACTGTTGTACACATTATTGAGGAGTCACTAGGAAATTCACTGGAAATGAAGGTCAGTCACTTGGGCACTATTTATAGAGGTGCCCAGTAAGTGGAACATTCATTAAAGCATTAAAGAGAAGGGCTAGTCACTGGGGAAACCATTATGAAGGAAAACCAATCACTGGGTCACCAATCACAAAGGAGGCAAAATCACTGTGACATTCATAACAGAAAAGAACAAGTCACCAAGACACACATCACAATGAAGGGCCAGTAACTGGGACAGTAATTAGAGAGGAGGTACAGAAAAGGAGCATGCATCACAGTGGAGGAGCCCCAGTCACCATGACACACATCACAGTCAGTGGGGCACCCAACATATATGAAGGACAGACCCTGTAAAACTAATCATAGGGAAGGCCTAGCCACCAGGGGACACAATATAAAGGAAGCCCAGTCACTGGAACACCCAGCATAAAGGAGGGCCAGTCAAAGGAGCAACCATTAGGAAGGAGGCCAAGTAA
>NW_007163022.1:0-903 GCF_000164805.1 Carlito syrichta
CCTACCTAGCCTGCAGGCTAGTCAGCTGTCTGAACTAGCTGACTTAATGAAGTAACCAGCTGGCTAGTCAGCAGACTTATCTTGCTAGCTACCTAGCTAGACAGGTTAATAGCTAACTGACTTATCTAGTTGACATAACTAGACAGCTGATGGCTAGCCAACTGACCTTACTAGTTACCTACCTACATCGCCCACTGGTTTGTCAGCTGATTTAACCATCTAACTACCTAGCTAACCTGCTGGCAAGTGAGTTGACTTAACTAGGTGACTTAACTAGCTAGTTAGCATACTATCCAGCTAACTTAAATATCTAGCTATCCTCCTATACAGCTGTCTATCCTGGTGACTTAACTTGCTGATTAAACTAGCTAGCAATCTGACTTAACTAGCTGACTTAACTAGCTAACTACCTAGCTACCCAGTTGACTTAAGTAGCTGATTTAACTAGCTTCTACCTAGCTAGCTATCTTGTAGCTAGGTGAATTAACTAGCTGACTTAATTAGCTAGCTAGCTGACATATCTAGCTGACTTAAATAGCTAGCTTCCTAGATAGCCAGTCGACTTAACTAGCTGAAATAACTAGCTATCCAGCTGGCTACTCATCTGATGTAACTAATATTTTAGCCAACTGGCTAGACAATTGACATTTTCTAGCTAGTCAGCTGGTTAGCCAGCTGACTAAGCTAGCTGACTAAGCAAGCTGTCTTAACTAGCTGTCCAGCTGGCTAGCCATCTGACTTATTGGCTAGCTACCTAGGTATCCAGCATCTGTAACTAGGTGAGTTAACTAACTGACTTAATTAGCTAGCTAGCTGACATATATAGCTGACTTAACTAGCTAGCTTCTTAGCTAGCCAGTGAACTTAATTAGCTGAAATACCTAGAGAGCCAGCAGGCTATCC
>NW_007163023.1:0-807 GCF_000164805.1 Carlito syrichta
CCAGGTGACTTAACTAGCTGACTTAACCCAGCAAATCAGCTTGCTAGACAGCTGCGTTAAATAGCTGGCTACCTATCTAGCCACCTGGCTAGCCAGCTGACTTACCTAGCTGATTTAATCTAGCAAGCTGGATAGCCAGCTCACTTAACTAAATAGCTACATACCTAGGGAGCAGGCAAGGTTGCTGACTTAACTACCTGATTTGAACAGTTAGCCTGCTGGCTTGCAAGCTGACTTATCTAAGTAGCTACCCACCTAGCCAGCTGGCTTGACAGCTAACTTAACTATCTGACTTAACCAGCTACCCAGTTGGCAAGCCAGGTAACTTAACTCACTGACATCACTCGCTAGCCATGTAGCTATCTAGCTGACTTCACTAACTAGCTAGCTACATTGCCAGTTGGCTTGACAGATCTCTTAACTAGGTGAATTATCCAGCTAGCCAGCTGGCTAGCCAACTGACTTAACTGGCTCACTACCTAGCTAGCCAGCTGGCTATCCAGCTGACTTAACTAGCTGACTTAACTAACAAATTACCTAGATAGCCAGTTGATATAAATAGTTAGCTATCTAGCTAGCTACCTAGCTAGCCAGCTGACTTGAGTAGTTAGCTAACTGCCTAGTTACCTAGCTAACAAGCAGACTTAAACAGTTAGCTGTGCTAGCTAGCTGACTTAACCAGATGGCTACGTAGTTAGCTTACTCATTATCTAACATGCTAGCTAGCTGACTTAATCATCTGACTTAACTCATTAGCTTATGAGCTAGCTAGCTGACTTAAGCAGCTGACTTAACTCATTAGTTCGA
>NW_007163024.1:0-977 GCF_000164805.1 Carlito syrichta
CAGCAAATCAGCTTGCTAGACAGCTGCCTTAAATAGCTGGCTACCTATCTAGCCACCTGGCTAGCCAGCTGACTTACCTAGCTGATTTAAGCTAGCAAGCTGGATAGCCAGCTCACTTAAATAAATAGCTACATACCTAGGGAGCAGGCAAGGTTGCTGACTTAACTACCTGATTTGAACAGTTAGCCTGCTGGCTTGCAAGCTGACTTATCTAAGTAGCTACCCACCTAGCCAGCTGGCTTGACAGCTAACTTAACTAGCTGACTTAACCAGCTACCCAGTTGGCAAGCCAGGTAACTTAACTCACTGACATCACTCGCTAGCCATGTAGCTATCTAGCTGACTTCACTAACTAGCTAGCTACATTGCCAGTTGGCTTGACAGATCTCTTAACTAGGTGAATTATCCAGCTAGCCAGCTGGCTAGCCAACTGACTTAACTGGCTCACTACCTAGCTAGCCAGCTGGCTATCCAGCTGACTTAACTAGCTGACTTAACTAACAAATTACCTAGATAGCCAGTTGATATAAATAGTTAGCTATCTAGCTAGCTACCTAGCTAGCCAGCTGACTTGAGTAGTTAGCTAACTGCCTAGTTACCTAGCTAACAAGCAGACTTAAACAGTTAGCTGTGCTAGCTAGCTGACTTAACCAGATGGCTACGTAGTGAGCTTACTCGTTATCTAACATGCTAGCTAGCTGACTTAATCATCTGACTTAACTCATTAGATAATGAGCTAGCTAGCTGACTTAAGCAGCTGACTTAACTCATTAGTTCACCATCTATCTGGCTGACTAATCCAGATGACTTAACTGTTTAGCTAATTAGCTAGCTAGCATTCTCAAACAGCTGACTCAACCCGTTTGCTAACTAGCTAGCCTGCTGACTCAACAAGCTGACTTAACATGTTAGTTAACTAACTACCTGACTCAACCTGCTGACTTAACCCGTTAGCTATTACCTAGCTAGCTCTATTA
>NW_007163025.1:0-833 GCF_000164805.1 Carlito syrichta
TGACTTAACTAGCTGACTTAACTAACAAATTACCTAGATAGCCAGTTGATATAAATAGTTAGCTATCTAGCTAGCTACCTAGCTAGCCAGCTGACTTGAGTAGTTAGCTAACTGCCTAGTTACCTAGCTAACAAGCAGACTTAAACAGTTAGCTGTGCTAGCTAGCTGACTTAACCAGATGGCTACGTAGTTAGCTTACTCATTATCTAACATGCTAGCTAGCTGACTTAATCATCTGACTTAACTCATTAGATAATGAGCTAGCTAGCTGACTTAAGCAGCTGACTTAACTCATTAGTTCACCATCTATCTGGCTGACTAATCCAGATGACTTAACTGTTTAGCTAATTAGCTAGCTAGCATTCTCAAACAGCTGACTCAACCCGTTTGCTAACTAGCTAGCCTGCTGACTCAACAAGCTGACTTAACATGTTAGTTAACTAACTACCTGACTCAACCTGCTGACTTAACCCGTTAGCTAATTACCTAGCTAGCTCTATTAACCAGCCAACTAAATTAGAAAGCTGATTTAACTAGCTGACTTAGCTAGGTGACTTAACTACTTAGCTAGCTGACAACTGGCTGACAACTAGTTAGCTAGCTTGCTTAACTACCTGAATTAAATGGTTAGCTAAATATTTAGCTGAGTGAATAACTAGCTGAGTTAACTCGTTAGCTAACTGGTTAGGTGCGGGGGCCCAGTCCCATGAGGGTCGTGAGATTTCTTGAAGGAGAGACAGACAGGAGAAGGACAAAGATAATATACTCGGACACCTGCTTCCTGAACAGATGACCATTTAATGTTAACACCGAGCTTTTATACCATTTGTAAA
>NW_007163026.1:0-830 GCF_000164805.1 Carlito syrichta
CTTTGCTAACTAGCTAGCCTGCTGACTCAACAAGCTGACAACATGTTAGTTAACTAACTACCTGACTCAACCTGCTGACTTAACCCGTTAACTAATTACCTAGCTAGCTCTATTAACCAGCCAACTAAATTAGAAAACTGATTTAACTAGCTGACTTAGCTAGGTGACTTAACTACTTAACTAGCTGACAACTGACTGACTTAACTAGTTAGCTAGCTTGCTTAACTACCTGAATTAAATAGTTAGCTAAGTATTTAGCTGGCTGAATAACTAGCTGAGTTAACTCGTTAGCTAACTGGTTAGGTGCGGGGGCCCATTCCCATGAGGGTCATGAGATTTCTTGAAGGAGAGACAGACAGGAGAAGGACAAAGATAATATACTCGGACACCTGCTTCCTGAACAGATGACCATTTAATGTTAGTTAACACAGAGCTTTTATACCATTTGTAAAGGGGCAAGACAAAGAAAATTCCTTCTCATACATAGCTTCTAAAAGTTACCATGGTCTTATAGCAAACAAATAAAGATTCCCATAAACAGTCAGACAACAAGTCTTATTCATAAAGCCAACAATGACACTTTCAGTCTAATGTCCTGTATTACAGTCCTGGAAATGTCTCAAGAAAGTTTCTAAGTGTACATTTCTTCATGTGTCAGGAATTTTCCCCTCTTAGGCTTTTATGTCCTTCAGAGTCTTGTGATCGCCTCCCTTGTCCAGATGTCCTCATTACTTTTCTCTTATCTTGCAGTGCTTGTTTCTAAAGAGAACTCAAAAGAAGTTTTTAGTAATGTTTCCCAGGCCCCTCAAGGTTGTTGTCTGTTTAGCTGA
>NW_007163027.1:0-788 GCF_000164805.1 Carlito syrichta
TTTTATACCATTTGTAAAGGAGCAAGACAAAGAAAATTCCTCTCATACATAGCTTCTAAAAGTTACCATGGTCTTATAGCAAACAAATAAAGATTCCCATAAACAGTCAGACAACAAGTCTTATTCATAAAGCCAACAATGACACTTTCAGTCTAATGTCCTGTATTACAGTCCTGGAAATGTCTCAAGAAAGTTTCTAAGTGTACATTTCTTCATGTGTCAGGAATTTTCCCCTCTTAGGCTTTTATGTCCTTCAGAGTCTTGTGATCGCCTCCCTTGTCCAGATGTCCTCATTACTTTTCTCTTATCTTGCAGTGCTTGTTTCTAAAGAGAACTCAAAAGAAGTTTTTAGTAATGTTTCCCAGGCCCCTCAAGGTTGTTGTCTGTTTTAGCTGATCTGTCATAAAAGTGTCTGATTATTATATTATGAGTTCAGTGAAAACCCACTCTATAAATGTTAATTTAAAGTTTTAACTATTAAATTGAGTAAAAACCTTAACATTAATCTTTATCCTAAGTCAGTGAAAACAGTGTTATGTGATCTACATAACTCCTATACAAGTGTTAAAACTTATGCATTCATAATAAACTTACTATAAACTTGTGCTTCTAAAAAACCTTATGTCTAAACACTAAACTGCATAATCTTAAATCATCTGGCTTAACTCATTAGCTAACGAGCTAGCTAGCTGACCGAACCAGCTGACTTAACTCTTTAGCTAAATAGCTAGCTAGCTGACACATCCAGCTGACTTAACTCATTCATTAACTAGCTAGTTAGCCTACTG
>NW_007163028.1:0-416 GCF_000164805.1 Carlito syrichta
GGAGAGAATTACGGAGGCCTTCAGGCAGTACACTCCTATGAATCCAGAAGCACTGGAGACCAGGGCAGCTGTTATAATGGCTTTTGTCAATCAAGCTGCCCCAGATATTAAAAGAAAGTTGCAGAGGGTAGAGAGGTTAGGAGAGAAAAGCCTTCAGGACTTACTAATAGTGGCTGAAAGAGTATACAACAGCCAAGAAAGACCAGAGGACCAGCAGACCAGAATAAACAACCACCAGACTCACAACTTAGCCAAAATTCTGCTGGTCACCACCACCAGTGATCCCCAGGAGAAACAGAGATGCCTCAAAAAACTGGCTGTGGAGCCAGGTAAGGAGGGCAGTTGTCAGAAGGGATGCTGCAACTTAAACAGAAACCAGTGTGCATATTGCAAAGAAGAGGGTCATTGGGTGAAAG
>NW_007163029.1:0-12228 GCF_000164805.1 Carlito syrichta
ACCCAAGGGCTGGGGCCAAGAGTAACACTTGTTTGAGGAAAAAAAAGATTGATTCATGGCCTCCGTCCAAACAAAGTCTTGCTTATTTTTAGTGACTTCATATAGCGGTCTAACCAACTCAGCGAACCCCAGAATCCACAAGTGGCAGAACCCCGCTGAACCCAGGAATTCGCGTACCTGGCGGACATTTTGTGGCGGTGGAATTCTTAGAACAGTTTCCTTTCTAGCGTCCGTTAGCCATCTCTGCCCATCTTTTATTTTGTATCCCAGATAGCTCACCTCCGTTCTGCAGATTTGTGCCTTTTTTGCTGAGGCGCAGTACCCCAGGGTGCCCAGAGTTTGTAACAAGTCCTTGGTGCCTTGAAGACATGTGTCTTGGTCCTCTGCTGCCAGCAGGATATCATCTACATACTGTAACAGAGTCAGGTTGGGGTTCTTTGTATGAAACTCACCCAAATCTTCCTGCAGTGCCTCGTTGAGAATGGTGGGTGAATTCTTGAATCCTTGAGACAGTCATGTCCAGGTGAGCTGGCCGTTGATACTCTTTTCTGAATCCATCCATTCGAAGGCAAAGATGTCCTGGCTTTTTGGGGCCAAGGGCAAACTGAAAAAGGCATCCTTTAAATCCAGCATAGTATACCATGTCCTGGTTGGGGGCAGAGTGATGAGGAGGGTGTGGGGGTTTGGGACCGTAGGGTGTATGTCCATTACTTGCCGGTTTACCTCTCGTAAATCCTGAACTGGCGTACATTCACCTGAGTTTGGTTTTTGCACCGGCAGCAGGGGAGTGTTCCAGGCTGACTGACAGGATTGCAGCACCCCCACACTTAATAACCGCCAGATGTGAGGGGCTATACCTTCCCATGCGGTCAGGGGCATTGGGTACTGCTGCACCCAGACCTGATCGGCTCCCGGTTTCAGTTCTACGAACACTGCCAGCCGGTGCTTGGCTAGTCCCGTTCCCCCTGTCTCTGCCCATGCTTGGGGAAAACTCTGTAGCCAGCAGTTTACATCATCCATTGATGGTAGTGGCCTTTGGAGGAGACGATACTCATCCTCCAGGCTTATAGTGAGCACCTGGATAAAATGTCCATTTTTGTTTAAAATCTTTGTCCCCTCTGGGTGAAAGCTGATTTGAGCTCCCATTTTGGTGAGTAGGTCTCGGCCTAACAGGGAGTATGGGCATTCAGGGATGACTGTAAAGGAGTGAGACACTCAGCCCACACCAAGGTCCACTGTCCTTTGGGTGGTCCATGGATACGGCTTAGTGCCCGTGGCCCCCTGCACCCATAAAATCTTGTTTGATACCCTTCCATGTGGTTGTAGTAGGACAGAGTGCTGCGCCCCTCTGTCCACATGGAATTGCATTGACTGCCCCTCCACCTTAAGAATTATCCTGGGCTCAGGGAGGGGCTCTGAACTCCAACCCCCCTAGTCCTCAGGGTGTAGGCTTTCCCCCAGGTTTAAGATGTGTAGCTTATCTCCTGGATCCCTGGGACTAGGGTGTTTCTTGGGACAGTCTTTCACCCAATGACCCTCTTCTTTGCAATATGCACACTGGTTTCTGTTTAAGTTGCAGCATCCCTTCTGACAACTGCCCTCCTTACCTGGCTCCACAGCCAGTTTTTTGAGGCATCTCTGTTTCTCCTGGGGATCACTGGTGGTGGTGACCAGCAGAATTTTGGCTAAGTTGTGAGTCTGGTGGTTGTTTATTCTGGTCTGCTGGTCCTCTGGTCTTTCTTGGCTGTTGTATACTCTTTCAGCCACTATTAGTAAGTCCTGAAGGCTTTTCTCTCCTAACCTCTCTACCCTCTGCAACTTTCTTTTAATATCTGGGGCAGCTTGATTGACAAAAGCCATTATAACAGCTGCCCTGGTCTCCAGTGCTTCTGGATTCATAGGAGTGTACTGCCTGAAGGCCTCCGTAATTCTCTCCAGATAAGCGGCTGGACTCTCATCTTTATCCTGCCTAACATCATATACTCTGGCCAAATTAGTGGGTTTGCATGCCGCAGCCCTGAGACCTGCCATTAGAGTCTGATGATAGACCCGGAGCCTCTCCTTACTTTCTGCAGTATTAAAGTCCCATCCAGGGTGGGACAGGGAAAAGGCTGCATTGATGAAATCTGGATTCTGGATTGGTTGTCTATCCTCCCCCAGAACCAATTTCCAGGCTTCTGTCTGAATGGGTTCTCTTTCCTCCATTGTGAAGAGAACCTTTAAAAGTATTTGGCAATCATCCCAGGTGGGCTGGTGGGTAAAGAGAATGCTTTCTAACAAGTCAGTTAAATCTTTGGGATTATCAGAAAATTTGGCAGTTTGGGTTTTCCAGTTGTACAAATCAGAGGTGGAGAATGGCCAATAGTGCAGGGGCTGTTCTCCAGTTTCATCCAGAGGCCCTATTGCACAGAGGCAGAGCACAGTGGAGTCGGCGGGTCCCATATTTGAGGCTGGGGCTACCCGATTGGCATGTCCCCGTGTTCCCGCCGCCGGTCCGTGTGGGGCTCCTCTGCCTGTGGAACAGGGGCCCGGCCCCCAACGGCACCCTCTCTAGGTGCAGGGGGAGCCGAAGGGATATCATGATAGGGAGGAGGGAAAAGTAAATCCTCAGGCTCTGCATCCTGCAGGACCGAGTAAAGAGGGGTTTTAGTCAACCCTTGGGTTTCTGTGGGCCTACCGGGCTTTGTCTCCTGCGAGGCCAGGACTCTGAGTGTCAGCCATGTTTGAGGTGGAATAAAAGATTTGGCCCATGGGGGTGTTATTAATTACATCCTGCCATACGAGGATGTAAGGCACCTGATCCAGGCGGCCGTGACGTCCGTCCTGGAAGATAACACGCTTAACCTGCAAAACAAGACTTAGTGAGATAGTGCCCTCTGGCAGCCATCCTACATTGAAGGATGGCCATTCAGACATGCAAAGGGTTTGAAACTTTTTCCTGTGGATGATTACACCCAGATTATGAGCCCTTTCTTTTATGTCTGAAAAGTGGTCAGTCATCAGGGTTAGAAGGGTGGTCAGCATCTGTCCCATGTTTTCCGTCCACAATAACACAACCACAAACACAACAGACAAAACGAAGCTACCAACGTAAAAGTGTGGTTTTCCGCAGCCGTGGAGACAAAAGTAAAACTGAGCTGAGGGTAAGTCCATGCCCTTAGTTGACTGACTTTCCTCACAGATGAGGAATTCGTCCTCCAGACGGGGCCATGGGACATCTCCCACGATCCCTGGTCGATGGCCCACCAACATGTCCACTTAAGCCAATGCCAACCCGGATACAGAGTGGAATTCCTACGGATAATACAGATGCACGCTGATAGACAGAGGAACGAGTGCACTCACCTGCCGGCACTGGGACCCTCTGGGCTGGGGGTGTCTCGGGGGGGTGGTCTCTGGGATCCCGGATGAGCCCCCAAATGTTGTACCCGAATCCTGAATCCGAGAGACCACCAAAGAGCCAGCTCCGATGCAAATCACATGAGGGTCTTTATACAGGCTCGAGTCTGGGCTCACGTCCGTAACCGGCACAGCGGTACAGGAATGAGAGCCCTGACCCAGCGCAGCAAGCAGCTTATGTACACAGTTAGAAGGGAGGGGAAAAAACTTTAAACTTGTTTGCCCATGATTGGGTAATTTCTCCTACTGGGTACGGGGGCGTTTGGGATTGGTTGGTTTGTATGGTCACGGGTCGCAGCTCACCATCAGCGGTCAGGTGGGCTGGGTGGAACCGGTTGGGACATCTGGAATGTGAGATTACTAGGGGAGTGGAGCAGGAAATGGGGCCAGAGGGTCTGCACCATGACTCCATGGTTTTCTTTTGGTATGTGAACTTGTTTACCAAAAGTATACTACTGGGCTTGGGTGGGAAAGCAAGTATACATCTGAGTTTTTGTTTTGTTTTGTTTTTTGTTTTTTTGCAAAAACCTTTATTTTTATTTGGCCCAGGGCAGTTAAAAAGCTGCCCAGTGGTTGGAGGGGGAGGCTCTGGCAGAAGAAGCCCTGATACTTTGAGAGAGGCCCCCCCAGAGGCCACTGGGCTCCTAGTCATGCTAGAGGGTGAGCCTTTCAAAGAGACACTCGCCCAGCCCAGACTCAGGCTGGGTCAGCCTGAGAAGTTGGTCAGGTGGTCACCCATCTTCTTGATGAGTTTCACCTCCTCATCTAGGAAGTGGTTCTCCAGGAAGTCACAGAGATGAGGGTCTGTGGATCCCAGGGCATGAAGGTCCAAAAGGGCTTGGTTCAGGCTCTTCTTTAAGGCCATGGCGGCTTCCATAGCATCCAGGGTTTTACCCCACTCATCTTAAGAGGGCTTCTGGATATCCTGGAAGAGG
The DNA here is from genome assembly GCF_000164805.1 of Carlito syrichta. NCBI lineage: Eukaryota > Metazoa > Chordata > Mammalia > Primates > Tarsiidae > Carlito > Carlito syrichta. The sequence goes on from NW_007163029.1 coordinate 4,335, forward strand.
GCGTGGCTGCCACGCTGGTTTTGCATCTTCAAGAGACGCTCAGCGCCCTCGTGCTTCTCCTCTACCAATTCGCAGAAGAAGTGGCCCACACCTTCCAGAGCCACATCATTATGGTCGAAATAGAAGCCCAGAGAGAGGTAGGTATAGGAGGCCCGCAGATGCAAATTGACCAGGTGGTTGACGGCTGCCTCCACCTTGGTGGAATAATTCTGGTGAACCTGGGAGCTCATGGTTGGTCTGCAAAAAAGGAGCTAACCACAAAAACGGTGGTCGCTGGTCCCAGAAACAGGAGGTGGCCGAGAAGGTGGTCTTGGAGGTTGCAAGTAGAGAGGAGATCAGAGGGCAGTGGGAGGCTGAAAGAAAGGGAGTCCCTGGGTCTGTTCTGTCCAAACACTGTTGAAGCAAGAGACAGATCTGCGGGACCGCCAAACATGCTGCCACATCTGAGTTTTAAAAACAAGTTTCAATATACTTTCAAAATAAGCTTCAACCTACACTTAAAACAAGTTTTATCACACAATTATGAACTAGGTGGCCCTTGAGCTCCTCAACCCCCTCTCAAATTGTAACAACCAAAAATGTCTCCAGAAGTTGCCAGACATCCCCAGGGACAAATGGCCCATGTTAAAAACCACTGATCTATACTACAATTTTTAAAACCACATACAAACTTTTGTTGAGCTGAAGTATTAAAACTAGGTTTGCAGACCTCATGACATTGCACCCCTAAATACGATAGCATGTATTTCTTTTTTTTTTGAGTTGGAGTCTCACTCTGTTGCCCAGACTGGAGTGCAGTGGCCGCTCCCGGCCACCACAGCCTCGTCCTGCTGGGCTCCGGCGATCCTTCCCCCTCAGCCTTCCAAGTAGCTGGAGCTACAGGCATGCACTACCATGCCCAGCAAATTTTGCTTTATTGTAGAGATGCAGTCTCACCACGTTGCCCAGGTGGGTCTCGAATCCACAGACTCAGGCAGTCCACTCACCTCAGCCTCCCAAAGGCGCGGGATTACAGGCTGAGCCACCAAGCCAGGTTGCATGTATTTCTTAAGGACATGCACACACATCTACATAACATCATAATCACACTCAAGAAATTGAACTTTCACACAATAGTATATCATCCAGCACCAAGCTCAGATTCAAATTTTCCTCAATTGATTGCTGAAAAATGTGTTTTCAAGCTTCTTAATATATGCCAATCTGAAAATGAGAAATATCTTAAATTTTTTCTTAAGATTTATTATTAACTTTTTAAAATATACACTAAAGGTGAAAGAACTGTCTCATTGTATATTTAATTTGCATTTCTCTTGTCATAAGCATATGAAGTTCATATGTTTAAGGGTACTTGTGGTTTTGGGTTTTTTTTAGTGTGTATGTATTTTCATACTTCTCTATTCATAGGTGCGTTTTAAGTTGGGGAGATTCACTTTTTATCTATGACATCTGTTGTAATTACATTTCTCCAAGTCTGTCATTTGTCTTTTGACTTTGTTTGTGGTACATTTGTCATAAAGGCTCTTTTTAGTAATGTCAAAATTATTTCTCAGCCAGGCGCAGTGGTTCACGCCTGTAATCCCAGCACTTTGGGAGGCTGAGGAGGAAGAATTGCTTTAGGCCAGGAGTTTGAGACCAGCCTGGCCAACACAGTGAGATCTCATCTAAAAGAAAAGAAAAGAAAAATAAATATAAAAATGTATTTCTCTTTTCAGCTATTGCACCTGGGTGATGAACAGAATTAAAATTTAAAGGCTCGGTGGCTCAGCCTGTAATCTCGCGCTTTGGGAGGCTGAGGTGAGTGGATTGCCTGAGCCCGCGGGTTCAAGACCCTCCTGGGCAACTTGGCGAGACCTCATATCTACAATAAATTAAAAAAAAATTAGCCAGGCGTGGTAGCGCACGCCTGTAGTTCCAGCTACTTGGAAGGCTGAGGCAGAAGGATCACCGGAGCCTAGCAGGTCGAGGCTACAGTGGCCAGGAGCATGCCCCTGCACTCCAGTCTGGGTGACAGAGTGAGACTCCAACTCAAAAAAAAAAATTTTTTTCCCACAGTGAGATTATAAACAAATTCACTGTTTTCTTCAAGTGCTTGTATGGCTCATTTTTTTCCCGGAGTGTGATACATGTTAAGGATCCAAAGTTATATTTTTTCAAATGACTCTTCAGTTGTTTGAGCATCATTTATTAATAAGTTTGTCCATGATTTGAGATGCCACCTTATTCATCTATTTCTGAACTTACCATTATTTTCTAGATCTGTCTATCCTTTCATACCACACTGTTTTAATTGTAGAGGATTTATAGTATATTAATATTTAATAGAGTTATCACTCTTCTTTGGTCTTTTTTCTGGTTTTTCCATTTATGCTTATATGCTTACTTTTCCATGTAAATTGGAATCAATTTGTCTAGTCTCAGAAAAACTACTTGTTGTAATTTCATTAGGGCAGTGTTAAATTCAGGGATAATTTATACCTTTATGATGTCAAGTTCTCTTATCCAAGACCAAGAAATATTTCTGTTTGTCTTTTTGGGAGTATTTTACATTTTTCCCCCTGTGGATTTTGCACATTATTTCTTCGGTTTATTTCCAAGTATTTTATCTTTTTCATTGTTATTGTAAAATGGAGTTTTCTCTTACTTTACCTCCTAACTAGCCATCATAGTTATATGCACAAAATTTTCACACTCACACAATTATTTTTGTACATTCATTTTGTAGCCTGCTAACTTACTGAATTATTTTCTTTATGTTAGTGTTATCATTTATTTTAATTGGGTTTTCCAGATATATTATCATATTACCTGCAAATGGAGAGAGTTTTAATTCTTTTCCAATTTTTATGCCTCTGGTTTTTTTTCCTTGAATTAGGGCACTAAAACCTGATAAACAGGCTAGCTTTCTTTCTCCCGAAACTGTCTTATAATAATAACTTCCATTTATTAAGTATCTTTTACATAGTCATTTAGGTACTCATCAAACAGTCTTAAAAAGTAACTTTAACGTTAATATTTTAAAGACACAAAAATGGAGACTTAAAGAAATAAAGTTACTTGAGACACGTCAAACGGCTTGTATATGGAGGAGAGAGACCCTGATCCCAGGACTGGCTTACAAAGCACCTTCTGCCTCATCATCCTAAAGATCTGGTCAGTGCTAATCAGCTACCAGCAGAGGGCGAAATATTTCTATTAAAACCCAGACAAAATGCTTGATGGGCGTCCCGAGTGCCTCATTCCAGCCATATTTGCTGATTAGAAAAATCTCAGAAGTCAGAATTTGTCCAGACTCTTTTAGTTGTAAATGACAGAACTGAAACTAGTCCTGCCCAACCCAGGTGAGAGGATTGGAATGAAAGTGGAGCGATGTCTTTCCCTGAAGAGAACATAGGGTGTAGCCCAAAAATGATAAAACAGCCTCTGCTATTCAGAAATTAAGATATTAGGGAACATAACACTCCAATGAAGAAATTTCTCGCTCCACATCTCAGTCCTGTCCTGGCCACCAGGCCACCCCATAGATTTCTGCCTTAATCCCCAAAAGCACAATTCAGAAAATTCAGCTTTCGCATTTTTGGTTCACAGAAAAATCTTCAAATCATTATTGTGTGTGGATGTCTTTCCATAGTGGTGGTTATTTCATATCCCACAGGTTTGTTCTCCAAATCTTCAGCCCAGTGTCTCCCACTGTTTCTGTAGCTCTGTGAAGTTAAGCTGTAAGAGTGAATATATTCTATCAACGTGATGGACGTGATCTCTGAGGTTGGGTTCAAAGGGTTTAGAATCAAACATTTGTGGTTTTACAGGCTTTGGGTGTAAAGAAATTTCTCACCCTTTTGTTAACGTTGTGAATAAATTCTAGGCTCTTATATAAAAAGACTACAGCAGAAGTCCTCAGGGGTGAAAACACTTCTAAAATCATGTTTTTATTCTTTCCCTCTGAAACTCACAGAAAGACAGAAAGAATGAGCCAGGGACTTTGGGGGGCTGAGCAACGTAATCAAAATTCACATGCAAAATTCCATTTCATTTAAAAATAAACCTGTCACATATAGATTTTGAAATTCTTCTCCTGGATTCCATGCTTTAGTATACACACACATATCTACATCTCAAAATGGAAAGTAAAAATGTGCCCAAGTGTGGTGTATAATTTTATCTGTGTGAGTTAGTTTGGATTTTTCTTTCCTGGCCCTGCCAAAAGTAAAGTGTATTTGTGATTCAGAAGTCATCTCTTAAGATTAATGTCTGTAGATAATGATAATAGTGGCCCTAAATTTAGTGCTTACTATGCAGAAGGTATCCCTCCAGCAGCTCTCAGAAGAATTCTATTCCTGCCTCTGCCCAAGATTGAGAGCATCCACTCCTGGGATTGATATAAGGATCAGCAGTCACAGGCGGCAGCCGGTCTCCACATCCCCTACCCCACTGCCACCTCAGCAACTACTAATCTACTTCCTTTCTTTCTAGATTTGCCTATTCTGGACATCACATTTTGAGTTCATCTTTGTAGATGGTATGAAATAGGGAACTTTTTTTTTTTTTTTTTTGCATGTGGCTCTCCAGTTGTCTTGTTTGTTGAAAAATTGTTCTTTTCTCATTGAATGGTCTTAGTACTCTTGTCAAAAATCTATTGATTTCTGGACTCTCATTCTAGTTCATTGATCTACAAGTTCTGAAAAATAAGTTCATGAACTCATCCTAGAAAAAGTGCTACATACTTCATTACTGAATATCGCTATGATCACCTTCAAAGTAGTTCCCTTGGAGGCTATGTATCAATGCCAGTGCCTAGTCCACCCATCAAAGCAACTTTGGAACTTTTTTTCTGGAATGGCCATCAGTGCTGCTGTCATATTACCACTGACGTACTGTCATCAAAATGTCTTCTTTTCAATATTTTCTTTACCTTCAGGTAAAGAAAAAGTCATTGGGGGCCAGATCAGGTGAGTAGGGAGGGGGTCCCAATACAACTATTTGTTTTTCTGGCTAAAAACTCCCTCACAGACAGTGCTGTGTATGCTGGTGCCTTGCTGTGATGCAAGAGCTCCTTCTGGACCATTTTTTGCACACACCTTTCTTTTTTTTTTTTTTTTTCAGTTGGAGTCTCACTCTGTCGCCCAGACTGGAGTGCAGTGGCCGTTCCCAGCGATCCTTCTGCCTCAGCTTTCCAAGTAACTGGAACGACAGGCGTGTACTACCATGCCCGGTTGTTTTTTTAGATTTATTGTAGAGATGAGGTCTCGCCAAGTTGCCCAGGCATGTCTTGAACCCGTTGGCTCAGGCAATCCACTCACCTCAGCCTCCCAAAGCACAGGATTACAGGCTGAGCCACCGAGCCCGGTTGCACACACCTTTCTTATGCCAAGATTTTCAGTTAAGATTTTCCTGTTTCACTATCGATACTTATTTGGTCTGCTATGCTTCACATAATTCGACAACATCTTGCAATGTTTTTGTCAGTTCTGCTCCTTACTGGCCATCCTGATCTCTCTTCATCAGTGACGCTTTCTGTCCCCTCAGAAAAACATTTAATCCATTTGTAACTGTCGTTGTCTTCATGGCATTATCCCCATAAATTTGGACTAACATGTCCCTGATTTCACTCCCACTCTTGCCAGGTTTAACAAGAAATGTGATGTTTGTTCATTGCTCTAATTCAAGCTCCGACATTCTCGTGGTGGCACACAAAAACACGCAACAACAATAATGAATGCCACTCAGCAAGACATCACCACACGTTGACACGAACACAGCTGAGAGACACTGATACACCAAGGTGATGAAACCTTACCAAGTTGTTTGTACAGTGCTGCCAACATAAGTACATGGTGGCAAGTTCACTTTGTATATGTCTATTCTTAAGTCAATATCCTCTGTCTTGTAAGTGCTGAAACAGACAAGTATGGGTCTTCCAACTTCATTCTTCCTTTTGAAAATTGTTTTGGCTATTTTGAATCCCAGGAGGATAGTTTTCAAAAGTTCACCCTAGCCAAGGGAGTGCTTCATAAGAAGGAGAGAGAAAACTGTCCCAGAAGACAAGACTTCTGAGTGATTGGGCTGTCTTCCCTGCCAGTCTCAGCCTGGGGTATATCTCTTTTGTTGTTAAAATTGCAGAAGACATGTATTTACAATACATTCACTCTCAAGGAATGCTGCCCTTTCGTATTTTCTGTATTGTGCAATTTTGTGCTATTACAAACAGAAAGAGAGTCAGGACAGTAGAAATATTTACTACAGGAAATAGTGATTCTCCAGGCTGGTAGCTTGCTGTTGACCAACAGGCCTGCTGTTAGCATTAAAAGGGCACTGGAGACCTCACAGACTCTGGCAATTCAGGCCACCCCTGCCTGAGCATTGGACGCCTTCAAGTAGCTCCCCTGGAGACCCCAAACCATGAGAGAGAATTCAGCACAAAGGTCGCTCCGAGTAACATTGGGAGCTTATTTTCCCAGGACTTTACTCCATAAATGCTTGGGAATTAGAGTTAAATTTTAGCAAGTTTTAACATTTTGATTTTATGCACTTCCTCCTTTAGGCTTTTGACACCTATTTTTGTTCCAGCTGTTTATCCTTCAGCTTATTTTAGCATTGTCATGGTTTTACCTGTCTAAATTTTAGGTTCCAGAACTTTTACTTTTCAACTTGTCTATTCTTGACTTTATAACATATACTTTATCCTTTATATATTCTTTTTTATTGACCCCTCATTTTTAACCTTAATCTGTTATGTCTCTTTTAATCTTTCCTATTTGTTTATTTAGAGTTGGGAGTCTCACTCTGTCACCCACGCTGAAGTCCATGGCACAATCACGACTCACTACAACCTCAGTCTCCTGGGCTCAGGAGATTCTTCCACCTCAGCTTCCCTAGCAGCTGGGACTACAGGTATGCGGCACTATTCCCAGCTAATTTTTTTATTTTTTTGTAGAGATGAGATCTTGCTATGTTGTCCAGGTCAGTCTCAAACTCCTGGACTCAAGCAATTCTCTTGCCTCACACTCCCAAAGTGCTGGGATTATAGGGGTGAGCCACTGCACCCAGCCTATTTTAAAATTTTTAACCAAAAAAGTTAAATTATTAATTTTAATTTCTGAATCATTCAGTAATGATTTTATTTACAGTTCCCTTTTTATTCTTTTAACTTAAATGTCTGTTCACATGTTTTTTTCTTTTTGAATGTGTTTTCTTTTGTCCATAGTACTTTTTAAATTTTTTTCTCTTTTTTTCAATTTAAACTCTCAAGTTAGGCCAGGCTAAGTGGCTCAAGTCTGTAATCTCAGCAATTTGGGAGGCCGAGACAAGTGGATTGCCTGAGCCTGTGGGTTCAAGACCAGCTCTGACAACTTGGAGAGACCTTGTTTCTACAATAAATAGAAAACTAGCCGGGTGTGACAGCACACGCCTGTAGTTCCAGCTACTTGGAAGGCTGAGGCAGAAGGATCACCGGAGCCCAGCAGGTCAGCACTGGGGTGGCCATGAGCATGCCTCTACACTCCAGCCTGGGCGACCGAGTGAGACTCCAACTCACTAATCATCAAGGAGATGCAAATTAAAACTACACCTAACTCCAGTCAGAATGGCCATTATCAATAACTCAAAAAATAACATGGTGGAGAGGATGTGGTGAAAAGGTCTACACTCTTGATGGGAGTGTAAACTAGTGCAACCTCTGTGGAAAGCAGTGTGGCGATTTCTAAAAGCTCTAAATATCGACCTCCCACATGACCCCACAAACCCCCGGCTGGAATATACCCTGAAGAACTCAAATCACGCTATAAAAAAGATACCTGCACATGTATGTTTATCGCAGCATTGTTCACAATAGCAAGAACCTGGAACCAACCATGCTGTCCATCAGAAGAGGACTGGATTAAAAAAATGTGGTACG
>NW_007163029.1:12621-26240 GCF_000164805.1 Carlito syrichta
GGGGGGACACCCCTTATCAACAAGGGTGCCTGAACAATGCATATTTGTATACCTAATCCTTAACTGTACCCCACAATTTTAAAATTAAAAATATGTTTAAAAAATTAAAAAGGGAAAATACCGATAAACAAAAATAATAAACAAAAATAAATTAATAAATAAATAAAACTTTCAAACTATAACGGAGGGCAGGATTCATGGGTCTAAAAGTAGCACAGCTGTGGTAAGGTCCACACCACAAGCAGGGAGATTTGGATAACTTCTAGCCATCTCTGCACTTAACCTTTCTGGTTCTACTTAGCAGAAAAACTCCTTTGGTGTTTTTGTCCCAAAAGACATGTTAACTGGGTTATGTCAGAGACTCAGGAATGTCAACTCCTTCCCATGGCTGTCAGCCTCCTACTTATGCAGGCAGCATATTTGAAATACTAGAACAATTGTCTCTTTGTGAAGAGTTACATGTTCTGAAACCTGTGATCTCCAACGTAGGTAACTAACATATAGAAGGGATGGAGACTAGGCCAAGTGTTTCTTCTTCCTCCAGTTTTTCGCATTGCCTTAAACCACGTATCTTGCTGCTCAAACCAGAAACCAACCAGACATCCACGCAAGTTCGGTCTATTCTATCTCCAAAACATGTCCCACAGTGTTCCCCTTCTTAATTTCACATCTCATCTGGGCTCTTACCATGTCATCCCAAACTTTGCTTCCAGTCCTGACCCCTTCTATCCATTTTCTAAATAGCAGCAAACATGGCCTTCTAAAATATCAGTTCATTTCTCTCCCCACATAAAACCTGTCAATAGCTTTCCAGTCCACCTCAAATAAAAGCAAAACTCTTCGCCAGAGTCTCCACCATGTGACCTGGTCCCTGCCCGTCTCTTCCATCTCACTTGTTTCTTAAGGCCCACCCCCCTCAGGATAGAATAAGGTAAATCCGATCTTCACAAGCTGACCTCTGTGTGTTTTTTAAATTGAGTCTATGTCCATTTTCTATGAAGTTACTAAAAAGTCCTTTTAGTGGGTATATTTAGTGTGTGGATTTTCTTTGTAGTTTTGTCACTGTGTCAAGGAGTTCCTGAAGAGGCATTTGATTTCTTTAAATGTACAAATATGCATAAACCCCAAATGCCTCCAGGGACCAAGGCACATATTCAGGAATAAAGCAGATTAAGCAAGAGAAAAATTACCTCGTAAAAGGCATACCCAAGCTTGCCTGATTTTACTGAACCATGACATAAGTATACAATCTCATATACATTGGTATAATACTGGAAGGTTTTATTTTGAAAATAAAATGGGATACAAATGGAAAAATTAAATATTCCATTATCCTGAATGCTGTGAAAAGATTTTTTTACACAACTTATGTACCTAAGGAAAGTATTGTTTCTTTATTCAGCTGATAAAAGTGATTGGTTGGTCCCCCCCCCCAAGATCTTCAACATTCAGGTTTCAGCAGGCGAAAAAAGACTTAATATTCAATTCATTTCAAACCTTACAATAATCCAGTCACAAAATATTATTAAGTATCAGACTTTTGAGGAAACTGTTTGTTACCTTGTATTTCTGCTGCCTTCTACCTTATGCCCACTCAAAATGACACCTGGCTGCAGAAAGACCCATGTGATTTTTGTGTCAGAAGAAGTCATGTGATGTCTCTTCTTCTGTCATTGCCATCCTAAGCAGCATAGCATCTGGTCTTACGCCTGCTGGAGCATAGTTGGCTGATGGTGTCCCTGGGCTTTCTGCTGGCATCTACTGCTGACTTATAACTGCTGCACACACGGTTTCTTCTCTAAAGCACAGTAATGGGGTCAGAGGTGGGGGGTCTCGTGCTACTCAGGCTGCTCTTAGCTATTGCTTGGCTGTAGACCCAGATCTCTTCAACATTCACGTAGAGACCCACAACGAGTCTCCCTCCAATATCTGCTGTGAGACAACCTGTTCCTACCATCACCAGGGGGTGATGACAAACCTCCTGGCTTTCAACATGAAACGGGGAGGCCTGGAGTCTAAATTAGAGCTACTCTCTTCCTGGACATGCCCAGCAGCTCTTTTGGCTGTGTTTGTTCACCCCCCATGGGCACGGATCCTCTACACAGGAGTCTCCTCCAGAATCTCACACTGGGAGCAGGGAAAGCCATTCTGCCTTCTGTTTTATCTGACCCCTTCCACTCTCCATGCTGGGGCTCAGAAGCACCAGCACAGCACATTTCTTCCACGCCTCCTGATTCTTGATCCCCGACTTTCCCACAACCCCAGAACCAGACCGGGCAGGTCTCCGCCACTCTTTTTTGGCCTCACCACCTAGCCATCTCAGCAGAAGTATCTTCTTTACATTAGCTCCATGATCTGAATTCTCGGGCCTAAGAAAAGGAAACCCTTTCTCTCTCACCAGTGACTAGGTGTTAAGACTATTGTTTTGCTGCCAATCTCAAAGAATATCAGAAATGGAATATTACCTTATCCTCACTCTTTTTTTTTTTTTTTTTGAGTCGGAGTCGCAGTCTGCCCCCCACACTGGATTGCATTGGGCGATCCCGGCCACCGCAGCCTCGACCTGCTGGGCTCCCGCCATCCTTCCGCTCAGCCTTCCAAGCAGCTGGAACTACAGGCACGCGCTACCACACCCGGTTAATTTTTTTTTTATTTATTGTAGAGATGAGGTCTCTCCAAGTTGCCCAGGCAGGTCTCGAACCCGCGGGCTCAGGCAATTCATTCACCAAGGCCTCCCAAAGCGCGGGATCACAGGCTGAGCCACCGAGCCCGGCTACCTTATCCTCACTCTTAACGTTGCTTCTGTAAAAGATCTAAATCCCCCTGAAGGCTAAGGAAGAGGGTCTGTGCTTGAAGAAAGGCACACAAATGTTTCTCTGTTAAATGACATTTTCCAGCCGGGCTTGGTGGCTCAGCCTGTAATCCCGCGCCTTTGGGAGGCTGAGGGAGTAGATGGCCTGAGCCCACGGGTTCGAGACCCGCCTGGGCAGCGAGACCTCATCTCTACAATAAATCCAAAAATCAGGCGGGCATGGTAGCGCACGCCTGTAATTCCGGCTACTTGGAAGGCTGAGGAGGAAGGATCGCCGGAGCCCAGCAGGTGAGGCTGTGGTGGCGGCAGTGGCCACTGCACTCCAGTCTGGGCAACAGAGTGAGACTCCAACTCAAAAAAAAAAAAAATGACTTTTTCCTTTTTAAATGTGTTACTGCTTCAGCTTGGAGCTGAAACTTCATATATTTTCTTCCTCACAAAGATATCACTGTCACATCTTGTGTTTATGTTTGTAACACAGACTTTAGCCTTAAATCCTTTAAGCAGGAGAGGTACTTGTTCTTATACATAATGAAAACAGCTGATAGCAAATATAGGTACTTCCAAATATGAATACAATCTCTGCACAATGGTTTTTATATCTAGGCTAGCCTCTCTTAAGATACTTATAAAATTCTGCTCTTCCAAAATCACTTTATTTCTTTTTTATGATCTTGTTGAATTACATTTTAGTAACTTCCATTTGTAGCAATTTTTTATACTATCAATATTAACCATAATGATTAAAATATTTTAAAAATAGTCTTAGCTCATATTCATAAAGTTTGAAATCAGGGAACTCTTTGAAATTTAGTTCTCAGCTTCACAATTGTACTTCATGCCATGATTTCTATTTTTGGAAACTGACTTCAGTATAGCAAAGTAGGTCAAGTTATTTGCCAGTTGAGTTTTCTGAAGACACAGTTTCACTAGGAATGAGTAGATTATACAATATGTTTATGTAACCACCTAAGAAAACACTTGCAGGAACAGAGTCAAAATGTGATGAGTTAAAATGACAATCAGAAGACCAAGTCTTTGATCTGATCTTCCTGGTTATCTACGGTAGGAATTTTTTAAATAGCACATAAGTTGGATTTTTAAAAAATTAACATTTCATAAAATCTCTTCAACATTTGACAGAACTAAGTCACTCAGTTGCTGTTACCACCTTGTACAGCCAATTTTTTAAGCAAAGAACTGCCTGGGGATTAAGCTATGAGGCCATATTTAGTTTATAGTGATACACCCATAGTGTTTTCCATTTTTTATTTTAAGGACAGAACATTCCTCGTGACTCTGTAATAAAAACTTGTATGCATTATATATTTGCAAAATATTTTGGTTTTTAACTTGTTTTGTAGTGTTGATGAAAAGATACCAAACTGTAAAATATTTTAGGATGGTTTATTACGGCCAACTTGAGAACCTAAACTCCATGGCCTATGTCCCCAGGAGGTCCTGAGAATGTGTGCCCCCTGTGGTTGAATGGTAGCTTGGTTATACAATTTAGTAGAACAGAAGTTACAAGAAACCATAAATCAATACATGTGAGATTTACACTGGTTCAGTCCAGGGAGGTGGGACATTGCCAAGGGGTCAAAGACTTTCTGACTGACAACTAGTTAGCATAGTTATCTATGGAAACCTGAAAACAGTAAGGAAATGGGTAGCTGAGGAAGCTAAGAGAGCAGGGTTTCTGGATATGTAGATGTTTTATGGGTAGCGGAGGTAGACTCCAAACAGAACAGATGTTTTAAAAGACTCCAGAGACCTCAAAAGACAACTTTACAGGTCATAAAATATTTTGATTGTTTCTTCATTATCTGCTGGAGTCTGGTTGGAGAGCAAATCACATTAAAAGTTAGGAATTTGGCAATGAAAAGAAAAAAAAAGTCAGCTTAGTTGTCAGTAACAATTCCATTACGTTCCATGGTAACACCAACATTCCAAGAGCATAATCATTTTGTATGGTTTATATTTAAAAGGTCAAGTCTTTTGGAAAGACAGGATTAAGTAGATAAAAAGAGACCCAAGAACTGAGCCCTGAGTCACTCCATCATTCAGAGATAAAGCCAGGAAAGGGAATGAGAAGTGAGGTAGAGGGAAAACTTGGAAATAGAGTGAAATGCTATAAGAAGAAGGGAATCAAGTGCTGCTGATAGGCCAAATCATGTGGCAATTGGGACCGTTGGTTCTGAGATTCCATGGCCCTACCCTTTCCCTTCTGCTTTCATCTCACCATCAGGCGCTTTTCACCCCATCTCCCGCTCACACTTTGCCTTGGACATACTGGCCTTCTTGATGCTCTTCAAGCAGACTCAGCCCTCAGGGTCTTGCACCTGCTGTTCCCTCTGTCTGGAGTGTTTTCCCCCAGATGTCCACCTGGCTCTCTCTCTTCCTTTAGGTCTCTGCTCCAAGGCCATCCTATCAGCAAGGACTTCCCTGACTAGCCTCGCTAAAAGAGCACCACTAGCCACTGAACCTCGACTCTGTATTCCTATTATCTCACTTTTTTTTTTTTTAAGTTGGAATCTCACTCTGTCACCCAGACTGGAGTGCAGTGGCATGCTCCCGGCCACCGCAGCCTCAACCTGCGGGGCTCCGGCGATCCTTCCGCCTCAGCCTTCCAAGTAGCTGGAACTACAGGCGTGCGCTACCACGCCCCGGCTAATTTTTGATTTATTGTAGAGATGAGGTCTCGCCAAGTTGCCCAGGCAGGTCTCGAACCCTCAAGCTCAGGCAATCCACTCACCTCAGCCTCCCAAAGGCGCAGGATTACAGGCTGAGCCACCGAGCCCGGCTTATCTCACTTTTTAAATACAATTACTATCACCACATTATGATTTACCTGTTTAGCAAAAATGTCAACTCAATGAGATCAGCAACTAAAATAGTGCCTGGCACATGATGATTCATCAATAAATATTTTGAAAGAATATTAATGAAATGCAATGAATGAAAACACTAGCCAAAATATTTTCATGGTAAGCAGATATAGCATAATTATTAATCTCCCAAGAAGGATGGAACCTCCAGCTTTGACTACAGCACATGCTTTTAGAATCTGCAAAACAAGTATCTTACAAACACCCTCTCCCTTTTAGCTAAAAAAATGTAAATGGATACCTGAAAGCATTCTCTTCAAAACTCTAGTGTAGATACTTTATTTTTCCTAATCTGAATACCCTCCAAAAACTGTTACTGAAGTTTCTGACTTCATTTGGAATAAATTTTAAAATATATGCTGTATAAGCTTTTGTTTGTGTACTAATTGATAGAAGAATCACACAATAATAGTGTCTAAATATTACTTAAAATTTGCTTCCATTTTAAATATTGATTTGCCTATATTAACTCTTTAATAAACTATATGTGTATATTTTTTAATTTTGATGTTCACTTTTCAACTTCTATAGATTTTTTTTTAATTTTAGAAATTTCAGCTTTAGAAAACCCAGTCTTAGTAAGGGAAACTACAAGAGACACTCAACCAATTAGCATTTGCAGCCATCATTTAGGTGTACAAATTGAATAAAAAAGATGATTAGCATGTCCTCACATGTATGTTCCGTAGGCACAGTGACCATGGACTTTGGAAGACTATCCCCGGACTTTTGTTTCAGTCTGACATTGAAACAAATGTCACATGAACCAAGTCAAATAAGGGGAGATTTGCCACTATACTGACTCATTTGACAAAGACAAGAAATTCATAGACAAATGCAAATGAAGAGGAGATTGGAGAGAATGTGAGATATTTTCCGATTTCTAACAAGACTGCAGGCCCTGAAAAATATCTTTATAGTGTGAAAATGATTAGAATAGTCTAATCATAATGATAGTCACATAAAAGTGTGTGAAATATACAGGCAACACGATAGTATTAACAATGTGAATGTGCCTTATTATTTGCCTTCCTGAAAATAAAAACCTAATCTAGTCATCTACCTACATGGGGATAATAGAGTGGAATTCAAAGTGCAGATAGGTTGCAATTAGAAGCTTTTAGTGGTTTACAATCCATAGGTATCATCTGTTGAACAGTTAAATGAATGCATAAAATTAGAAAATTAGAGCCTCCATGAAGCAATGCATTCCTGCCAAAACCTTGAGACCCATTTTAGATTTACAACCTTCAGAACTATAATCTAATTAAGTTGTATTGTTTTAAGCCACTCAATTTGTGGTTATCTGTTACAACTGCTTTAGGAAAAATCTTATAATAGTTATTTGTAGTAAGAAAATGCAATTAGACATGAAAAGTACACTAATCTTAATTGTATTTGAAATATTCACTAAACTTGAATATTTGTCTTTCACATATTAAGACATAAGTAATAACTAAGTCCCAGACCAAGTTATAGAACATTCCAGCAGCATCCTATAAGATTCCCTTCTGCTACTTCCCATTTTGTATACCACACCCCTAAAAGGAAAAGAGATGTTTCTATACACTCACTCAAAATACTTCTGACACAAAGTGTGCAGAGTTTTCTCTCACATCAAGCAATTCTCCAGCTCTCCGATACCAACTAGGTGTCCTGAAAATCAATTATGTTACTACTCAGAGTTAGTGAGGACCCCACAGGTTAAGGGCTGAGCTTCATAAGGTTGCCTCTGACTTTAGACATCAGTTACAAATCCCAAATCATGTCCTGTACTTATAACCAACTAGCAAAAACTTGATTTGATAATTTTCTAGAACAGCTCACAGAACTCAGGAAAGTGCTTTACTTACAATTATGTTATTTGTAAAGGATACCACTCTTGACCAGCCTGATGAAGAGGTACATAGGACAAACATGACAATAAACATACGTGTGCAGATATCTTTTTCATAGAGTGATTTGAGTTCCTCCAGGTATAATCCCAGAAGGGGGATTGTGGGACCATATGGAAAAATATTTGCCAACTGCATATCTGGCAAAGGCCTAGCTAACATCTAGGATCTACAAGGAACTCAAATGTGCCAAAAAAAAAAAAAAAACAAGCAGTCCCATCACAGATGGGCAAAACATAGGAATAGATACTTCTCAAAAGAAGACATACCAGCAGCCAACAGATACATGAAAAACTGCTCAGCCTCACTTGTCATCAAAGAAATACAAATTAAAACCACACTGAGATACCACCTAACTCCAGTCAGGATGGCCATTATCAATAACTTAGAAAGCAACAAATGCTGTGGAGGAAGGGGTGGGGGGAAGGAAACATTTCTACACTATCGGAATGTAAACTAGTACAACCTCTGTGGAAAACAGTTTGGCAATTCCTAAAAAATCTAAAAATCACCCTTCCATACATGTCCTGTAAATGGTGGATATTTTATTAAATTCTAGGAAACTCGCACGTGTCACTTTTTTTTTTTTTGAGTTGGAGTCTCACTCTGTCACCCAGACTGGAGTGCAGCCTCGACCTGCTGGGCTCCAGCGATCCTTCCGCCCCAACCTTCCAAGTAGCAGGAACTACAGGCATGCGCTACCATACCCGGCTAATTTTTTTGATTTATTGTAGAGATGAGGTCTCGCCTGCCCAGGCGGGTCTCGAACCCATGGGCTCAGGCAATCCACTCACCTCAGCCTCCCAAAGGCACGGGATTACAGGCTGAGCCACCGAGCCCGGCTATGTGTCACTTCTTAAGGAATAATGACAGTGGCCATTTTGTCCCTGAAGAATTGCAAGCAGATGGTTAAAACCATGCCTACTCACTTATATCCTTTTGGGGTTGGATTGATTGAACTCAATCTCTACCTCCTCTTTCCTCCCCAAAGGTTGAGGGTGGGGGATTTGATAGGGCAGTGAAAGTTCTAACCCTCTAATCACATGCTTGGTTGCTCTGGCAACCAGCCTCCAACCCTCAAAAGTCACCTTATTAGCTTAAAGTCAGACATGATTTAAAGGGACTTGTAAATAACAAAAGACCTCTGGCTCCTATCACCCAGGAATTACAAGGGTTTGGGGAGCTCTGTGCCAGGAACTGGGGATGAAGAACAAATATGTGTTTATTGTTATCACGGCCTCCCCAAAATAACCACTATTCTGACTTTCATATTAATTTTCTCTGATCTTAAACTTCACATAAATAAAATCATACAATATATACTCTTTGGAGGCTGGTTTCTTTCATCCAGCATAATATCTATGAGATTAATCCATGCAAGATAGCAATTTGAAATAAATCAGAAATACTTTTTATTCCTGGCAATGTTTATCACTCCCCAGCAGATCCTTCAGAAAAGTAAGCAAATCCTAGCAGAAAAAAAAAGGGTGGGGGGACAATGTTCAGCTTTTTCTTCTAAAATATACTTTTCATGTTCGTTTTAGGGATAATAGCTAGGAAGGTCAATGTTTTCATTAGCAAGTGCCAGGTTTTATAGATAGAAGAAAATAATTTTGTGTTGAGTTGAGCCAAAGCTGGAGGGCTACAGCATAGAGTTCCTTTTAAAAGTTAACTAGACGTCTTTGTCTCTGAACTTCTAGTCTTTTTCCTTATAGGCCCCTGAAGAAGGGGACAGACTATCCACCATTGTTTACGAGTCCATATATACAAAATCACCTTGGCCACCACTCCTTTCATACTAAGTCAATGACCAGGTGCACTACTCAAAACTGTTCATGGGATGTCTGCCCTTTGCCTCTGTCTTTCAAGGCCAAGCATGAAATCAGATTTGCATTGCCATCTGAAGGCTTTCCTTACCCAAATTCTACTTCCTTCCTCTTTTATCTCTCGTGAAATTACTCCCCTTCCTTCTCACTAAACCTCTTCCTCTCCTAATTCTGTCTCAGCAGCTGCCTCCCAGAAAATTCCGCTGACAACTATACACCTTTGGAGATGTGATGTTCAGGGAAATGAAGAAGGAGCAATGTGTACATGTAAGATGAGGTATGTCTGTAGAGTTCTAGCCACTGCTTTATGTCATGGGGCAGGTGATGAGAATGAAGATAGGAGGAAGAATTCAGAATGAGACGGGATAAAAGAATATAAGTCTTCTCCTCTACCTTCGAGAATTTTTGGAAAAATTGATGAGGTCACCAGATTTTTCACAGAAAGTCGTACAGGATTGGAATCACTTTATTTGGATGTAAAAGCAAAGGGCAACCCCAAAAGGCTGGAGAATTGCTGTTATAGCATGTGCTAAATGAAGCAATAGGTTTGGATGATGCGCACAGAAAGAGTGTGAGGAGGAAGAAGAGAAAACAGAAGGTTGATTAAAAGTGCACAGTCTGGGTTTGAATTCCATCTCTGCTAACCTTGCTGTGACACTTTGGCCAATTTACTTCACCCTTCTGAGTCTCAGTGTCCTCATCCATAAAATGGAGATAATAAAAGGAACTATCTCAGGTTGGGCATGGTGGCTTTCTCCTATTATCCCAGTAATTTGGGAGGCTGAGGTGAGAGAATTGCCTGAGCCTGCAGGTTCGAGACCAGCCTGGGCAACTTGGCAAGACCTCATCTCTACAATAAATCAAGAAAAATTAGCAGAGTGTGGTGGCACATCCCTATAGTTCCAGCTACTTGGAAGGTGAGGCAGAAGAATTGCCTGAGTCCAGCAGGTCAAGGATGCGGTACTATGAGCATGCCACTGAACTCCAGCCTGGGCAACAGAGTGAGACTCCAACTGAAAAAAAAAAAGGGAACTATTTCAGAGGGTTAGGATGAGATTGAAATAAAACAATGCTTGCAAAGTGCTTCACACAGTTCTTCACCCAGGCTACATATCCTGCATCTTTTTTTTAGATTAGGAAATATAGTTTATTTAAAAACTAAATTAGAAAGAGGGAGAGAGAAAGAGGAGATTCACCTCCTCAAGGTAGGGGAGGGGGCCAAAGCTTAAGAAAACATGGCCTGGCCATAGCTCAAAGAGCACATGGCCACCCATAGCTCAATGGCCCTTTTTTTTTTTTTAAGTGTGGAGTACAACTCAGGGTTAGGTATACAAATGTTCATTATGCAGATAGCCTTGTTGATTGATGTGTGCCTCTCCCCCCACAGCAGTTTCCCACTACTGCCCATTCCGCCCCTCTCCTCCCCAGCCATTTTCCACTACTGCCAATCCCTCTTATAATATTATGATAATTGTTCAAGATCCACTTATGAGTGAGAACATGTGACACAGAGTTCTTTGTTTCTGCAATAGATCACTCAGTATTAGAGACTCTAAGTTCATCCAGGTTGCTGCAAAGTTCATAATTTTGTCCTTCTGTATGGCTGCATCATACTCTATTGTGTATATGTACCACATTTTTTTTATCCAGTCCTCTTTCAATGGGCAGCACAGTTGGTTCCATGTTTTTGCTATTGTGAATAATGCAACAATAAACATGTGTGTACAAATATCTTTTTCATAGAGTGATTTGAGTTCCTCTAGGTATATTCCCAGAAGGGGGATTGTGGAAAAATATTTGCCAACTATATATCTGACAAAGGTCTAACATCCAGGATCTATGAGGAACTCAAACAAGCTGAAAAGAATACAACAAACAGCCTTATTACAGAATGGGCAAAAGATAGGAATAGATACTTCTCAAAAGAAGACACACCAGCAGTCAACAGATATATGAAAAAATGCTCAGCCTCACTAATCATCAAAGAAATGTAAATTATTATTATGATCATTATTATTTTATTTTATTTTATTTTTGAGCTGGAGTCTCACTCTGTCACCCAGACTGGAGTGCAGTGGCACGCTCCCGGCCCCTGCCTCGACCTGCTGGGCTCAGGTGATCCTTCCTCCTTAGCCTTCCAAGCAGCTGGAACTACAGGCATGTGCTACCACGCCCGGCTAATTTTTGATTTGTTGTAGAGACAATGTCTTGCCAAGTTGCCCGGGCAGGTCTTGAACCTGCGGGCTCAGGTAATCCACTTGCCTCGGTCTCCCAAAGTGCTGGGATTACAGACTGAGCCACCAAGCCTGACCAAGAAATGCAAATTAAAACCACACTGAGATACCACCTAACTCCAGTCAGGATGGCCATCATCAATAACACAAGAAACAACAGATGCTGGAGAAGATGTGGGGAAAAGGGAACACTTCTACACTGTTGATGGGAGTGTAAACTAGTACAATTTCTGTGGAAAACAGTTTAATGATTCCTAAAAAATCTGAAAATCACCCTTCCATATATGTCCTGTAAACGGTGGTTATTTTATTAAATTCTAGGAAACTTGCATGTGTCACTTCTCAAGGAATAATGACAGTGGCCATTTTGCCCCAGAAGAATTGCAAGCAGATGGTTAAAACCGTGTCCACCCATGTATACCTTTTTTGTCTTTGCAAACAAATGTACCAGTCTACAGAATAACTTCAGCACCCCACTCTTCTTCCAGGGAAGACACACAATGTTCACAAAAAAAGCCCAGTGATCTCGATTATTCTCTCACTCACAGCTACAGTATTACAGTTCAAGCAAAACCTGTAGTTGGAACTTTCAAAAAGGACATATTTCATGTGCCACATGGCATATTAACACTTCATATCACTTTGTCATTTTACTGAACACTTAACAATAGTGTTTCTTTTAAGCTCCTTTAAATTTGTGGACTTGCTACAATCAGAATGTGGGATTTCCAAGTGGTTTAACCCCTCTTCAAGGGCAGTTGGGGGAAGCTCATACATTTATTTCCTGATGTTTATGGTTTTTATTTGCAGCTGTGTTATTGCAACAGCAATCATATTGGTGTCGTGAACTTATATAACAAAGAGAACAGGTATAACACCAAATAAAAAGACGAGGAGGCCCCCAGAGAACCGTGTATTCCACCCCAGGTCCCGGGTTTTTGCTCTGTTGCATCGAATTGCCCAAATCAGTCTCCACATCTTGTTCCCTTTTGCCTAGACCTCAGCTTCCATTCCCTGACAAGCAACTTCAGATTAAGAGTACATCTTGTCTCTTCAATTCTCCAGTGTTCTGTGAGTACCCTCAAGACAATATCGTCTGTTTGTGAGTGACTCAAAGACCTCCAAGTCCACGCAGCCACTACACTGTTAAAACTCAATTGGCTTAGGAATTTCTCACTCTGGTACAGTCCTAACATATAATTGTAACTTTTTTTGAGCTTTTACTATGTGTCAGGAACTGTCCTAAGGTGTTTGCATGTGTAATGTAATCCTTATATTAACCCTAGGTACTATTATTCACATGTTCATTTTGCTGATAAAGAAACAGGCCAGGTTAAGTAACTAACCAGGGAGGAGCCACTCTGCTGCCAACCGCATCTCAGTGATAACTCCCTAGAAGAGACTAAGCATCTGCGAAACCCCTACCATCGAGATCTGTCTCTTCTAATAATTTTTGAAGTTGCAAATTGTTTTATTGAAAGTCTTAGTAGGCACTATATCAAGAAAAATAAGTTAAAGCCAAATTATTCCTTCTAACATTGTAACAAACCCTAAGAATTTAGCTGAATATCAATCTCTTCTTCATACAGGACCTTACCTACTTTTTTTTTTTTTTTTTTTTTTGAGTTGGAGTTTCACTTTGTCACCCAGGCTGGAATGACACAATCAAGGCTCACCACAGGCTTGAATCCTAGGCTCAGGCAATTCTTCCACCTCAGCCTTGCAAGTAGCTAGGACTGCAGGCACTCGTCACCACACCAGTTAATTTTTTTATTGTTTGTAGTGACAAGGTCTCACTGTTACCCAGGCTGGTCTCGAACTCCTGGGCTCAAGCAATCCTCCCGACTTGGCCTCCCAAAGTGCTGGGATTACAAGTGTGTGCCAGCACACCCAGCCTTATTTTCTCTTCTTCTCCTTCTCCTTCTCCTTCTCCTTCTCCTTCTCCTTCTCCTTCTCCTTCTCCT
>NW_007163029.1:26375-31250 GCF_000164805.1 Carlito syrichta
CTTTTAGTTTTTTGGAGTTGGAGTCTCACTCTGTCACCCAGGCTGCAGTGCAGTGGCATGCTCACAGTCACCGCAGCATCGACCTGCTGGGCTCAGGCGATCCTTCCGCCTCAGCCTTGCAAGTAGCTGGTAGGCATGTACCACAACACTCAGCTATATTTTTCACTTCTTAAACAAGTGTTCATTCTTTTTTAAAATCAGAAAAAGATAAAGATATATTAAAAAGTAAAATATACAAAATTAATCCACAAGAAAGATCCTCTGGTCTTCAGCAGCAATATATCATTGTTATTTCAAAAAGCACCTGATCTTTAAAAACTTCTTTTCCAGAGCAGCACATCATAAATTTTATATGCATGCACCATCACCTGGGGATCTTGTTAAAATGCATGTTCTGACTCAGAGATTTGGGTTGGAACTCCAGCTCCTGTGTTTCTAAAAGATTCCCACGGGATGCCACTCCTGCTGGTCTGTGGATGACACTTTTTTTTTTTTTTTTGAGTTGAAGTCTCACTCTGTCACCCAGACTGGAGTGCAGTGGCCGCTCCCGGCCAGCGCAGCCTCCACCTGCTGGGCTCCAGCGATCCTTCCGCCTCAGCCTTCCACGTAGCTGGAACTACAGGCGCGCGCTACCACGCCGGCTAGTTTTTGATTTATTGTAGAGATGAGGTCTCGCCAAGTTGCCCAGGTGGGTCTCGAACCCGCGGGCTCAGGCAATCCACTCACCTCAGCCTCCCAAAGTGCAGGATTACAGGCTGAGCCACTGAGCCCGGCTGGATGTCACTTTTAGCAGCATGTGTTCACATCCC
Source organism: Carlito syrichta (assembly GCF_000164805.1). NCBI lineage: Eukaryota > Metazoa > Chordata > Mammalia > Primates > Tarsiidae > Carlito > Carlito syrichta. Next base: position 27,185 of record NW_007163029.1, read on the forward strand.
TGTGCTGCAGTAAACACACCCAGCATTTTGCCTTCACCAGACGCCCAACCCCTCAGCCCTACTTGGCACACTAGGGCTCTTCTAGCTCCTCCAGACTCCCTGACTGGATCCCACACACACCTTTCACCTAATCTACCAACACACCCTTAACCCGCTGCCAGGAACTCCACACCAGCCCGAGCATCCAGGCCATCCCCACTGAGTTCCTCATTCTTGCTTTCAGATCACTAAGGACTTCTGAAGGAAGTCAGTACTTTTCTCAATCTTTACAGAGATAAATGCTCTCTACTTCCAACTGAATCCCCACATGTCTGTTCCAAACCTCCTCTCCTCTCAGGCTCCCAACAGTGCCTCTCACCCAAATCTCCTTCAACAGGTACTTCATCCTCTTACTTTAGAGCAATGTCAGAGGGCATTTGGCACAAGCTCTGTCCTCTAAGAACTCTATTTCTGCATTCATCTTTATCTTCTTTTCACATCAATGTGTCCCCCCTGCTTTCCATGGTCAATCCTTCATCTGGGCCATTGACACAATCTTGCTTCACCTCCTCCCAAGCCCTTCTTTCTCATTTTCCTCTTCTCCTTGCCAGCATACTCCTGTCTTCAGTTCACTATCTACAAATATTCAGTACTCCACTAAAAAAAAATCATCTTTTACTTGGTTATTACCATTCCTCTGACCCCCACCTCTTCTTAAATGACTCAAAGTATGCCATATACAGACAAAACAAAACCCCTGGTTCCTAATACCTCACCACACCTCACACCTGCACCTCCCCCAGTCTCTCTATCTCCGTCAAGGGTCTCACTGTTCATCCAGTCACTCAGACCAAAGACCCAGGAGTCAGCCTTTGTTTGTGTTTCCCCTCACCATCCTCTTCAAGTCATTTAGCAAGTGCTGTTGACTGTTCTGACACCAGGATGTATCCCAAGCTGCTCCCTATTCATTATTTGCCATGCACCAGTCTGATCTAAACCACCTTAATTCCTTAAATGGATTATTCAGCACCTTTCCATCATATTAGGTTGATGCATAAGTTTGGAGCATTTGTTTTTGACACGGTGACACTGTGGGGTTGGGAATTTGTTTATCGTTTGTCATTTGGAGTGACAATGTCCTACTTGTGAATGCACCTTGCATTTTGCAGATTTGAAGAAAGTGAGTGCTATTTGTGGGCTAAAGAAGAGGGAATGTCAAGTGGAAAAAAACACGAGCACTTCCAACATATTCTTCTGTCTGAGTTTACCGGAAGAGTAAAGGCAGCAGAGGTGGCTTAAAACATTTGTGTCATGTAGGGGGAGAACGCCATCAGGGCAAGAAAGCACAGCAAGAAAATGGTTTTGTCGTCACAAAAAGAACTTTGAGTGATTTGCCATTTTCAGAAAGACCATCACGATCCGATGAAGACTGTTTCAATGCTTTAATGCATGATGATCCATGTCAATCAACCAGAGAGTTGGCCAATGTGATGAACTGTGACTAGCCAACGAGCATGGAACATTTGCATTCCACACGCAAAAGTGGAAACATCATGAGCTCATGCATCAACCCAGTATTTCCAGCTTCAACTCTTGCCCTCTACAGTCTCTTCTTCACAAAGCAGCCAAAGAAAATTTGAAAGTTATAAATCTGATCGTGCCACTTCTCTGTTTAAAGTCCACCAATGGCATCCCCTTGCACTTAGAATAAAGTGCAAACTCCTTCCGTGCCTCTCTGACGTCTCCTACCACTTTTCTCCTAGTTTATCAAGCACCAGATACACTAACCTTCTTTTATTCCTTGAACATATTGTGCTCAATGATGCCCCAGGGATCTAGACACTTCCTCTTTCTACAGTGTGAGATGTGCTTGTTTCATGCCTTGTTTCATTTCCAGCGTAACACCTTCAGTATTTGAAATTATTTTCACCGTCTACAGACCCTCACTTCCAAACTGGCTTGTGAACTCCGTGACAGTGGGAATTTGCCTACCTTATTCATCTAGCAATGAACAAGCTACTAGCAGGATCTAATCACTGTGTGTCTATTGAACAAGTAAATGAATGAGCTCCCCTCTTACTCTTGAGAGCTGAAAACCAATTCTCTATAATTCACTCTAACAGACTTCTAGAATGAATAATCTCAGTTCACTGCTTTCCCTTCTTCACCATTTCCCCCATTTTTTCTGCACTCTGACTTCTCCCTTTACGATTCTTTTGGAACTGCTGCCTGGAAGGTCACCAAGGTGCTTCAATGACCAAACCTAACTGCCTTTCTTGAGGTCTCAGTCACCTTAACTTTTGTACATTTGACACTGTTGACCACTTCCCTGTTCTGGTGAAATCTCTCTTCTCCCTAGGCTTTGGAGATGCTTCGTCCATAGATCTTATCTTTACCAGTCCTTTGACAGGCTCCTCTTTCTGCTCCTGATGTCTACTCATGGGTCCTTTAGTTGTCCTGACATAAGGGTGTATCAGTTTCTTAGTTCTACATATTCTCTGTTGGTGAATCCATCTCCCAGGACTCCAGCTCTTACTTCTTTGCTCATGAGTCTAAGCAGATTCCTGCATCTCCATGCTCTATCCCTGCCTTTAATCTCTTGTCCCAAACCTAACCTCCTTCTATGACTTTCCTTTTTCATTAAGGAACTGCTTTTCTCAGAAGACTGAGAGTACCTCTTAATGCTCACCATCTTATTCAGTCAGTGCAGTCTGTAGATTCTTCCTTTAAAATGATTCGTCTTTTGAACAGAACAAATTTCATTATTTCTACTAAGGAAACCATTATCACCTCCCATACAGATAAACTACAATAGTCCGTTAGTTGATTTCCACATCACTTGAGCCATCTCTCTCAAGCAAGTCAGATCCAGCCCCCCTTTGACAAATGACTCCTAATTGCATAAAGTAAAAAAGGTAAACTCGATTTTTAAATTCATTCAGCACAAATAAACCCCCAAGCCAGTTTTCTAGACTTTCCTCAACATTTCCACTTTCTTACTTCTGAGGGTATGTTCTAGAAATGGAAGTATAATCCCATCACAACAATCATCTTTACAGTTCACTGGCATTAATCTTTATAAACAGATGCTAAGCCTCAGAGGGTGTGATTGCATCTTTACTTTTCTGCACCCATGAAATGCCTTTTGTATGCTATTCATTCTTTAAAGTTTCACTTTGTTATCACCATTTCTAGGAAGCCTTCTCCAAACAGTCCATTTCTCTTTCTTCATCTCCCATCACAGCACTCAGCAACAAGGGGGTATTGAAATAATTAACTTGGAAGCTTTCCCCTCCCTAGTAAGGAGGTGTTCTTAAGGGCAGAGAGTAAGGCTCAGTTACCTCCCATCTTACACAGTTCCCAACATGTGGTGGACCCTCTGGAAAAGTTTGTGGAGCTATCCATAGAATTTAACTCCCACCTGTCTCACCTTCACTACTGTGTTTCAAACTCTGTCATTGCTCACCTAGATTATGACAACAGGCTTGACTGCTGTTATTCCTCCAAGGATGCCAAGCTCCAAACAGCCTCCACATTGTGGTCAGACATTCTTATTGTGAATATGTCATGGAAACTCCCAAAGAGTGAGATGCTTGCCCAAGATCACACAGCCGGTTAATGAGAGTAGAAGAATCTACTATTTACCTTTCACCAAGCCTTACATGAAACCAGGGACTCCGATTCAGCCAATCCCATTGATATTATTCACCAAAGATTTTCCAGAGTCAAAAGATTGCAAAAGTGACTGTTTATACCAAATTCCTCATGCAGCAGGGTAAAGATCATACGTTGCCATTCCTATCGTATTTAAATGTGATTCATTTCCCTGTTGAAACACTGTTGGCTTAAGAATTCCAAGAAGTCTGCCTGGGGAAGCGGGGTGTGTGTGTGTGTGTATGTGTGTGTGTGTACATCTCATCAACAAGGGTGTCTGCATAATGAGTATTTGTATACCTAACCCTGAATTGTACCCCACATCTTTAGTATAAAAAATTTAAAAACCGGCCTTGGTGGCTCAGCCTGTAATCCCGCGCCTTTGGGAGGCTGAGGTGAGTGGATTGCCTGAGCCCGTGGGTTCGAGACCTGC
>NW_007163029.1:31372-40459 GCF_000164805.1 Carlito syrichta
GAGACACCACTAAAAAAAAAAAAAAAAAAATTAAAAGTTAAAAAAAAAATTCAGAGAAAATTTTCTATTAGTGTTCTCAAAGAAAATATGAACACATTCACATCTCATATTAAGATGAAAGACCTTGGCTCAGGCTCTCCTCAGATGGAGTTAGCATCTGCTGTGGCAATCCCAGTACTTTACAGCTTTGAAAGGCCAGCGGGAAACGGGAAGGGAGGCACGATAAAAGCATGTGCTGGCTATCCAACTGGGTGGCTCACTGTGACAGGAAACAAATGACCAAACTGGGACAACGAGTCTTCTGGTCTTATGACAGCCTCATTTGTAATCCCAAAACAACCAGAAAGTTATCTCCCTTGTGTGTCAAGACAATAAAGCAAAACCCGCATGGTGATATCAGATTTACCATTCTCCTTCTGAATTAGTACTAAACCTGGGATCAACCAGGAGAACAAGAAAAACCCTAAACGATCCTGACATTTCTGGTTGTTGGACATGGAGATGAGGGATCTAAAGAAGAAAAAATAGGCTTGGCACGGTGATTCGTACCTATAATCTCAGCCCTTTGGGAAGCCAAGGCGAGTGGATTGCCTGAGCCCAGGAGTCTGAGACCAGTCTGGGCAGCATAGAGAAACCTCATTTCTACAAAAAATAAAAAAACTTAGTCAGGCATGGTGGCGCAGGCCTGCAGTCCCAGCTACTCAAGATGCCAAGGTGGAAGGATTGCCTGAGCCCAGGAGGTTGAGGCTCCCATAAGTCATGATCATCGTGATCATGCCAGTATTCTCCAACCTGGGTGACAGACTGAGACCCTGACTAAAAAATTTTTTTAAAAAATAAAGAAAAACTGAAAAGAGGGAACCCTAGAAATGTACGATATAGCATAGTCATTTTTAATCAGCATAGTCATTTTGCTTGGGCCTCACCCCTTGATGTTCCCTTGCTGCACAGCTTGCACGACCCACTTGTCCTTTTACCCTACAATCATTCACAAGAAAAATACGTTAGTTTTAGAAACCTGTGATTACACAGAACCCCTTAAGTGTGTCCAGTCTTGTTAACAATCTATCTTTTAGGCATTTGTATTGAAACATTTTTATTGGCTGCCAACACACCACCGGCATGTTTATTAGTATATTGTTATCATAGACCATGACAACCTCCAGCCCATCACCTGTGGTCATGAGATAGAAATGCCTGGCGATGTCAAGAAATTTGATTCATATGACTACTATGGAAACCAAAGAATACAACTCTGGACATTCCTTTTGGCCCACATCTCCTACAGGTCTAAGCCCCCTTGCTTAAAAGGCCCTTAAATACACCTAGTTTCCAGCCTTCCACACTCATCTGAGTACTGGCTCCCTTTCCATCTGTGAAAGGTGAACAATTAATTTTACTTCCTTCTATTTTTCTCTTTGTTGCTGTCTTGCATTATTCCCGTGGCACTGGTCCACCTTGCCTCCGTTTACCCTTTCAAGAGCAATAAACGTTCATAGCAATTTCAGAGGATAGGATAGTGAATAAGTTCGCTTCCCTCCTCCATGAAGAACTAATCAGGGGAACCAGGGTATATCCCAAACCCTAGCAGTGTAAAACAGCAAACGTTGATTTCTTGCATCTGCTATGGGTTGGCTGTGGAATCTGCTCCATGTTTTTGACATCCACACTATGGGAACCATCCAGACTAAGAGAAGAGCAACTATCAGGAACCTCACTGTCCAATAACATACAGCAAGCCACAAACACAAGCCCCGTGTGTAATTCTAAATTTTCTAATAGCCATATTTTAAACAGGAAAAAGAAGCAGATGAAATTAATTTTAATATCTTTTTCTTAACCCATTATATTCAAAATGATATTTTTTCAACTAGTAATAAATACAAAAATTATTGGTGAGGTATTTCACCTGCTTTTTTTGTACTAAGTCTGAAATCTAGCATGTCTTTCACACTTACAGCATATTCCAACTTTAACTAGCTGCTTTCAAGTGCCCTGTGGCTTTGTGTGGCTACACAGTGGCACCAGGGTGGATCTGGACATTGACAGAGAAAACAGAGCACCAGAGGGTCTTATAACCCAGAACTGACCATATGGGAATACCCAAACCTGAGGGGCTGGGAAGTGGAATTCTGCCCTGTGCCAGGAATACAAAGCTGGAATTTGCAGTGAGCCGTGAGCAGCCTTCAGGACTGCCACATTAGTCTTCATGAATAATATTTCCCTATAACAATAGTTACTGTAAACACTGTGTTGAATAAGCCAGACTCCTAGGAAGCAATCAGAATAAGCCTTTAATTTTTTGCCTCCCTCAACCCATTCAAATCAGTTCCCTAGGACCAAATCTTTCCCCATCTCAGCATAGACTCCCAGGCAGGTTCCATCATATTTCCAGTCTCCCTTAGATAATAAAAAGTCAACCTGCCACTTTAAGCCACAAAGCCATCTCCACTCGATAATTAAGATATAACCTTCCATCTGATACCTGAACCTCATTTAGAGTTTTACAGGTCGGGACTGCAAGACTGGAGAAGCCTGCAGAGGGCAGAGCAACGGATGTGGTGAGGTCATCTCTATTTCCCTATCCTGTGCCTCTGTCCCTGCTTCCTTCACCTCCCCCAGAAATGAAGTAGGATGGAGAAAAAGGGGAGGCAGGGACAGGAAAAGTCTTACTCTCCTGGTACCAACTTATGGAGGGTTTGTCTCCTCTAAGTTTGTGGATGTTCAAAGCTTTGTCTTGGCAGGGCAATGTGTTCAGAGACAACCCTCCCACATCACACCCCCCCCCACCTCCAGCAACATTCAAAGGCAATTCCCATAAGACAGGCAGTGTGGGATCCTACGTCTGGCTGCCTTCATTTTCTCCTTCAGCCTCTAAGAATCCGCAGGTTCATCCCCTTTGTTGAGATCACACTCCTGCTGTTCAGGCAGTCCTCTTTGGCAGGACTTTCACAGGCCCCACATGGCCTTCTCCTGGTGGCCTATAATGGAAAGCACTCACTCAGGTGACCTTTGCCTCAACAACCCAGGAGCACCAACAGCCCCCGGTGCAGCCATCTCTCCCTGCCTCTACCACCAGGGCACAGGCAGCCACAGCTTCTGGTCTTTAGGCTCTTTCCAGGCATAATCTGCCTCCAGCCTCTGGGCTGCACAGATTCCAGTGGACACAGACAAGGTCAGAGTCTTTTTGAAGCACATCACAGTCTGCTTGGGTGAAAGGGAGCACGCCAATGGAGAGGAAATAAAAATTCCATCGCACAATAAGTGCTTTCCCCAAAGACACAGTTTCTCAGATTTCCAACTGGCCTCTCCAAGTTCTTCAGCCTTTTTAGATCTTCCAGATGGAGAAGAGCTGAGAGTGGCAGAACTGGCTTTTGGCCTTCTTTTGCAAGCCCTAGCATTGCTTTGATGTGGAAGTATTTGTCATCTACTATTTGGTTTTGCTTCTTTCGGGAGCTTCAGTTGAATAAAGACAAAAAGAACTTCATTTTTACATCTTGTTAAATGATACCTGAACCTCACTTATGAGTGCTAGTGTCATTTCACTTATATTATCTTACTTAATATTTTTAAGTAAATTTATTTATTATTTATTTATGTATTTATTTGTAGAGACAAGGATCTTACTATGTTGCCCAGACTGGTCTTGAACTCCCAGTCTCAAGCAATCCTCTCACCTTGGCCTCCCAAAGTGCTGAGATTACAGGCATGAGCCACCACACCTGGCCCACATTATCTTATTTAATTTTTATGTCAACAGTGCAAGGTTAGTGTCTGTTAGGTCAGTGAGTCAGTGCCACAAGAATAAAGCAAAGAACTGCAAAGGCAAAGCAGAAGAGTTTATTCACATTCAGGACAGACAGAATGGGGTCAACGCTACAAGCAGCATGGTGTGGGAGGGTGGAGTAAGGATGTATTTAAGGTTTCTGTAATGAAGTAAGACTAGTAAAAATTTCCAGCAACTGCATTCTTGAATGCTAACATAGGTCTTGTGCCTTGATGTTGGCAGGACAACACATCTTGCAACTCTAGTAGGTGGTTGGTAGGCTGGTGGGCTGTCACTGAAGGCTGATCACAATAAATTAAGTCAGCTTGATCCTTTGTGGCTAGGAGACAAATACTTGGAACAGAAAAACCAATTAATACAAAACAAGTTGGGGAGGGAGTGTAAAACAATCATCAAAAGCTACCTCCAGGAAACTGGTTCTGCCCTTGGCTAATGATTAGAGGGCAAGCTAGGTAATTTGCTAAGAAAACATGACAGAACTAGACAATGTCAAAAATGGCTGCACTTTAGCTAAGATTATTTCATTAAATCATCTCATTTTGGCCTTTGATCCTTGCACATCTTTTCAGTGTCAATATCACCATATTACAGATGCGCAGGTAAAACTCAGAAAGGTTAGTTGGGAATTGATGAAATATGCCTGATATTTGACCTATCTGCTGACTGTGAGATAATAGCACCCTTTTGTAGAAGGGGCAAAAAAAATTCCGGAATCATGTGAAAGTGTTCTACTCCAGCAGACGATCTGTTAATGTCTCGCACGTGTGCCTTCATCTAAACACAGAGCAAACAGTGCTTTTTATCTCAACGTGAGCTCACCAGTAACTCACCACTCCCGTGTCATTCTGGTCTTGCTTGGGAGGCTTGTTCCACTTTATGGATTTGTCCACATCAGAAAATCTGTTTCCGCTCAGCTGTCATTCAGAGGGAATGTCTCCAATTATAAGAAACTTTTGACTAAAGAAAACCCAACTGATCAGAACACTAAAGTAGCAGGAACTTTCTTCTATGCTTCATTTTTTAAATAGTCAAGTCCCAACAAAGCAGGTCAATGGGAGAGATTTAGGGGTGGGAGTGTTTAAGAAAACAGCTTCCTAGGTATATCTTGACTCTGCTCACACTTAATTTTAGGAGGGTCTTGGCTAATACTCAAAGAATGAGAAATCTCATTTAGGCTGACCATCACATTCTCAAAGCATCTTGGTGATAATTTTTCTCTCAGATGCTGCTCCCCTCACCAGAGGCAAGGGCTGCACAGCCTCCTATGTGCAAAGCATGACTTTATTGGAAAATAATTGACATACCAAAACTGCACATATTTAAGGGTACAGTTTGGCAAGTTTTGATGTATGTTCACACCTATGGAGCCATCGCCACAGTTAAGATAAATGGACAAATCCAGCCCTCTCAAAAGGATTTTTATTTTCCTTGTAATTTCTTCCACCATTTCTCCTTGTCTTCCTCCTCATCCTCAGGCAACCACTGATTAATTTGCTGTCACTATAGGCTAGTTTACATTTTCTAGAATTTCATATCAATAGATATACAGGATGTACTCTTTTTACCTGGTATTTTTCGCTCAGCATGCTTATTCTGAGATCCATCCATGTTGCACATAACAGCAGTTTATTTCTTTTTATTGCTGAGAAGTATATCATTTTATAAATATACACAATTTACTTCTCTATTAACCTTTTGTAGGATATTGGGGTTGTTCCCTCTTTTTGTTTTTACAAATAAAGCTGCAATGAACATTCACATGTAAGTTTTGTATAGACATATGCTTTTATTTCTCTTGGATATTATACCTAGAAGTAGAGTGAAGGTTGTATGCTGAAAGTTTTAAGAAACTGTCAAGCTGTTCTCCAAAGTAGTTGTATCATTTTACTTTCCCACTAGAAGTATTTGAGAGTTTCATTCCTCCACACTCTTGTCAACACTTAGAATAGTCAACCTTTGTAAATTTGGACATTCTAATATGTATGCAGTGAGATCTCATTGTAGTTTTAATCTGCATTTCCCTAATGACTAATGATATTGTGTATCTTTTCATGTGTTTATTTTCCATTCATATATCTTTGGTAAAGCATCACCCCGTGTGTGGTGTGTGTGTGTGTGTGTGTGTGTGTGTGTGTGTGTGTGTGTGTATGGTGAAGCCAGGCTTGGGAAGGAGTCCCGAGCAGAGGACTCCGTCTGGAGATGGACATGTCCCAAGGCCATCACACCTCACAGGTGACACCGGTGTGTGGCATTCAAACTTTTTAACCTGTCAGTGGCCCAGCAGAGCAGCTCAGGGTGAGGGGCAGCAGGGCACCTGGGGCTATCTGCCCCAGGCCTCCTGGAGCATGGGGGCAGTGCAGAGCAGTAGATCCCATGGGCAGATGGGGACGTGGAGGGTCGGGTGGCAGCAGCCACGCCCAGTGTCCCTTCCCTCGGCCCAAGAGACAGAGGGAGCCAGGCCCTATGTCGGGCCCCAGCCTCTCTTCTGGCCCCCAGGACACCTGGAAGAGCTGGGGCATCATCCCGTCTGGCAGACGGAGCCACCGGATGGCCGGTTCAAGTGTGTTTGCCAGGCTCCACACAGAGGTGCTGCATCAGGACCCCAAGGCTGAATAGAGCCAGAGCTCCAGGGTCCCGCCTCACGGCAGAATTGCATCTAGAGCCTGCCTCCCGCTTCATGGCTAAGGGACATCATACGTGTGACTCCAGCCTAGGAGTAAGGCTCCCCCCGGCAGCTGTGAGCGCTCAGGAAAGGGAGGCCCACTTACTTCATCCTCAGCCCTCTGAGGCAGAGCCTGTCCACAGCCCCAGCTGGCAAGGCCGAGCCCGCTTCAACCCTGGGGTGAGACCGTCACATCACACGATGCCCTCCTGCTTCACGGGCCGCACTGACCTCCCACACCTCTCAGACGGCCGAGGCGTGGGCCAGCCCTGTAGCAGAACACCCGTCCCATGTCTGGGTGCCCCCCAGGGGATGTCTATGCATGGCTTCATGTGCTCCCCACACCCCAAGAGGCACCGATGTCCCCGTTTACAGGTGAGAAAAAGGAAGGGCTCAAGATGCCGGCTCAGGAGTGGCACCACCAGGACCCAGCCCAGCCAGCTCGGAGCCCGAGCCACCACCAAACCCACTTGTCCTTAGCATCTCCTCAGTCGTACGTTCCACACCAGAAGCGCTCGTGAGTGGGGCTGTAGACCCACGGTCCCACAGAAAAGAGCCTAGGAAACTGGCTACTTCCATTGCTTCACACAGAGCGGGAGCCCCTCATACCACTCGAGAGCCCACAGAACACAGAACATGCCTGCCAGAGCTTCTGCGAATCAGCCTCGGTGCCAAGGACTCAGGCAGTGACCCACTCCAGTCACTGCACGCACTCAGGGATGATGGGGAGTCAGCAGTGCCCCCTGGGAGCCCCACCCTGGCCTGCCATGGCACCCCATTCCTGCACCCACACCACCTCAGGGGCAGAAGAGGAAGGAATCACAGGGCCCGGAGTGGCCACCGAAGGCGACGGGGCTTGCTTGTGGCCAGAGAGACGGGGCACTCTGGACAGAGAGAGGAAGAGGAGCAGGCACTCTGGGTGCGGGTCTGAGCCAGAGTCACCCAGCCCCACCTGCCCTCAGCCAGCGCGGCTCCTGCCACCACAAGGGGCCGGGGGTCAGGGAGAGACAGGAGCCGCTCACAGAAGGCAGGGAAGCCCGGGTGGCTTCTGCAGACCCAGGACAGAGTGGGGGACAGAGCGGTCACTGGTTAGAAATGGCTGTCTCGTTTCTTGAAGAGGGCTGCTCTGTCCTGAACAAAATCTAAGAAAGTCCCAGGTGGGCCCACATCCCTGCAGTCCGGAAGTCTGCGCTTGGAGTGTCACTGAGGGGTAGGCTGGGAAGGCGGAATAACCCACCGGGTTGCCCTTGACAACAGCAAACGCTGGACTGACTGGGAGTGGGACGTTATGCCTCCCACCCTACAGAAGCCTCTGTGTCTGCACAAGGGCGGGGCATAGCCAATGACTGGGACACAGAATGTCTGTCCGAGGGTTCCAGGGCATCAGGAACCTACAGTGCTGTTTCACTGACCAGCATTGTCAGGAAAGAGTCACATGAGCGAATGTCCCCCATACCAGCATTTCGTGAGGAAACCTGTCCTACATGCTCACACCCCCTTTCCCGGCTCCTTAAGGAGTGACTGAAGACCGTGGGTCCTTCCCTGTTCCCTGTGGTCCTGGTTGCCCAATGGTGACATACAAGACAGGATGGTCACGTGCCCAGCCCTACTGGCTCTCAGTTCCATGACCCTATCTTGTCCTTCCCCTCCAAGTGGTTGTGTCAGACCTGCTGTGGATGTTGCAGGATGCTGGTTCTGGTTGGATGCTTTGTAAATGGAAAGTCATCAAACTTTAAAGAAATCCAGGAAACTTCCTCGGAGTTCAGTAATGGGCTCCTAGACAATAATTCCAATGTTTCGTGTCTTTTCTTTTTCGTTTTTCTACCTCTGCATCCTCAGATCTGTTTTTAACCTCCCCTAAGTGGGGTGTTGAATTTTCACTCACACCCACTTCTCTACAAACGTGGCTCTGAGTTGTCTAGGTTTACTCCTCACTCTGGGAATGGAACTTTTTTTTTGATTTATCCTAAAACCACCTCCCAAAAGAGTCGCTCTTTCTCACTGACTAGGTCTGGTAGGCAAGGCCCAAGCCCAGTCTCAAACCCCCCACCCCTCCCCAGAAGCCTAAACCACCAGCATGAGAAGAAGCCATCAAGCCTCTTCCTCCCCAGGTTCCCAATGAGGGCAGCTGTATGTAGTGGCAGCCCCAAGTGCTTCATGTGTCCTTGGCTGGATGATAGGTGGATGATGGCTGGATAGATGGATGGGTGGGTGGATGGATGGATGGTGGATGGATAAATGGATGGATGGGTGAGTGGATGAGTAGGTTGATGGATGGGTGGGTGGTGGATGGATGGCTACTAGTTGGATGGACAGGTGGGTAGATGGATAGATGAATGGGTGGGTGGATAAGTAGGTGGATAGGTGGGTGGTAGATGGATGGATGCTGGATAGATAGGTGGGTGGATGGATGGGTAGGTGGATGGGTGGGTAGACGTGTGGATGGATGGATGGGTGGCGGAGGGATAAATGGATGGATGGGTGGGTGGATGAGTAGGCGGGTGGGTGGTGGATGGATGGATGATGGATGGGTGGGTGGATGAGTGGATGGATGGGTGGGTGGTGGATGAATGGGTGACAGATGGATGGGTGGGTGGATGGGTGGGGAGGTGGATGCGTGGGTGGGTGGATGCATGGT
>NW_007163029.1:40479-53328 GCF_000164805.1 Carlito syrichta
CGGGTGGTGGATGGGTGGGTGGATGGGTGGGTGATGGATGAGTGTATAATAGATGGTGGATGGATAGACGGATGGTGGGAGAGATGAATGAAGGGGTGGGTGGATAAGTAGGTGGATGGGTGGGTGGTGGATGAATGGATGATAGACAGATGGGTGGGTGGAAGAGTAGGTGGACAGGTGGGTGGTGGATTGGTAGATGACTGAGGCTGACCCCGGCAACAAAGTGGATGGACAGGTAGGTGGATGGACGGGTAGGTGGATGTGTGGGTGGAGGTGTAGGTGGATGGATGGGTGGGTGGATGAGTAAGTGGGTGGGTGGCGGATGGATAGATGGATGGATGGATGGAGGTGGTGGATGGATAGATGGATGGATGGGTGGTTGGACTGAGGCTGGCCCCGGCAGCAGAGTGGAGGGTGTCTCACCCCTGATGTCCTGCTGAACAAGCCTGCTGGCTCTGTCATGTGTTTCAGGAACAGATTGTCCCCAGGACTGAGTAGTCCCTGTGCCCCAAAGGGCCCAGGATCAAAGGCTTTGGGAGGCTCCTGAAAGTCAAAGCACTTGGAAACATTCGGAGATTTAAAGTTTAAGAGAGTGGTGATATTGCGCACAGGCCTCGCCCACTTGCTAGCCAAGGGACCAAGCACCCCTGGAAAGTACCACCTTGCCATGCAGCTTCCTCCCCTCCACTCTGGCTGGAATGCCCGCGCGGCCTCAAGCCAGCCCCTTCCTCGGGCAGCCTCACGCTCCTGGCAGGTCAGGTGAAGACATTCGTCTTGAGCAGGTGCACCAAAGCAGTCTTTGTGAATCCCGGAAATCCCCTGTGGCAAGGCTATGTTTAGAGGGATTCTGAGGTTGCCTGTAGGCTTGAGGGGACAGCTGCAGGGCTGATTAGGCTTGATGTCCCCTGATGTCCCACCCTGGAGAACCCCCAGGCCGCCCAGGTGTCCCTATGCCCCTTAGGTAACTCCAAGAGTGGGCTTTGCATGTGCGCAGATCCCTGAGTCGACCCCTGGGGTTCAGCAGTCCTCTGTGGTGACGTCTGGAAGCCTCTGCCCTCTCGGTGCTGCCTTCAAGCCTGGAGCTGTCTGGGGTTTCAGGTATGTGCCTGCTGCATGGGCCCTGCACCCCCGGACACAGACTTGCCCTGCTCCGGCCATCGTCCAGTTTGGGAACTTTATTCTTGCCCGCCCTCCAGGCCTATACACAGGCGGTGCTGAGAAGACAGGGATTTCCACATGGTGTGCAGCTTCAGGGGGAACTGGGCAGCACAGTTTGAACAAGTTTCGTCCCCAGCCTGGCCAAGTCCCAGAACACGGTCCGGTCTTCACACTCTTCCTGTCCCCAGAGCTGTGTGTTTTCACACCGTACTCACTCCCACAGGCCTCCACAGTCCTGGGAAAAAGTTGCTTTCCTTACTCAACATGGTCCCCAAGCTCCGCATGAAAACCAGAGGGTGGGGGGCACGTTTTAATGCCGATCCCCACCTCCCGCGCCCCCTGACTGGACGGGACTCTCAGGCGGTGGGGCTTCTTTCACACGTGCCTCGGTTGAACACGAGTCATCGAGAAGCTTGTCTGCTGAGCGGCCGGATCCGGGACCCATGCTAAAAGGCAAGTCAAACCTCACTGCCTGAGACCACCCAGATTCGCGGTTTCCCTGTCCTGGCCCGCTTGGCAGGCAGCCTCCCTGCCCAGCCTGTCTGCTGCCCCTCGGGGCTATGTGAGGAAGAATCAGATGAGACGTGTTGGCCAACAGCCGCACCCAGCAGTGCCCGTGAACGTCAGTGTTCCCCCTCCACGAGTACGTGGCTGCCCCTCAACACCCACTGCGCCACGACAAAGGTGCTGGAAACCAGAAGCTGGGGCTCACACAGTGACCGACATCCTACCTGTTGTGGGCAGAGGGAAGGCGGAAGTGGGGGGGAAGTGAGAGCATAAGCACTCCTCTGGTAGCTCCACGTCCAGTTCCCACTCCATACCCTGGCTTCCTACCCAAAGAGACAGTGCCATGTTCCAAAAAGGGATCTCTACTGAACAGACCACTCCCAGGGACAGGGAAAAAGTCCTTTGTGTTCACTACTCTACCACTCAATATGTGGTTGGCATGACTTTGGCACCTAATAATTATCTGTTGGATGGATGGATGGATGACAAATGGATGGATGGGTCGATGGGTGGATGGGTGGAAAAACTGATGGATGGGTAGATGGGTGGCTGAATGATGAATGAATGGATGGGTGGATGGGTGGATGGGTGGAAAAATGATGGATGGGTGGACGGATGGATGGGTGGATAGATGCATGGGTGGGTGGATGAATAATGAATGGATGGATGGATGGGTGGATGGATAGGTGGATGAGCAGAAAAATGGTGGATGTGTGGGTGAATGAATGGGTGGATGGGTGGGTGGTGGATGAGTGGACGGTGGATGGATAGATGGATGGTGGATGGTGGAAGGATGACGGAGGAAAGGTGGATGGATGGATGGAGGGTGGATAGATGGATGGATGGGTGAACGGGTAGGTGGATGGGTAGATGGGTGAGTGGTGGATGGCTGTGTGAGTAAACAGATGGATGGATGTGAGGCTGAGACATAAAGTCCTTCAGAAAGAGACCTGAATTCTAACTCTAGCCCCATCCTTTCCAGCCTCAGAAGAAAATTGATACCAGCCCCTCTGAGCCTCTGCTTCCTATAAAACCATAACAACCATGCCTGCCCTGTCCCACCATGCGGTCTGTGTCTCCGACGGAAGGGCCGTGTGTATGAGGGCACTCCAGACTGCACAAATGTCTGTGTCGATGGTGGCAATGACAGTGCTGGTGACTGAAGACTAGCCGGGCTGGCTAAGGGTCTACACATCCTTGCCCAGAGATGGAGACACCTTTCCTGTCATTCGTTTTCTCACGGGTGTGAGCCAAGAGACAGCTGGAGAGAGGACCAGTCCAGGCCCCGTGGGTCCCCACAGCATGCCCCGGAACGCTCCCTGGACTGACAGGCCTTGGCATTTGCTTCTAAGACCCGTGAAGCCGAGGGTGGACCCCGACATCTCCTTTCTGGTAGAACAGCCGAGAAAGCCCAGATGGTCTGGAAACAACTCCCTCCTGCAGGCGAAGGGTCCATGGAGTGCTGGGACCGGCACACCACCACCAGGCTGTCGGGCCCTGTGTCCTCATTTTATGGAGGGGACATCACGGTCTTCAAGGCCCATGTTCAGAGCACCTCCTCCACCCCAGACCCCTTGGCAGACGCAGCTGAGACATGTCACTCACAGAAGGGGAAAGTCACGTTTCCAGGAGGAAGGCAGATGCTGGTTTATTGACTAATGGCCTCGGGGGTCCTGACAAAATGGTGGGTCTGGAGCAGCAGGCTGGGGGCAGAGGAGGCCCTGGGAGACTTCAGTGTGGCGGGGAGTGGGTGGGGCAGAGGGGCTCTGGGAGGTGGCAGCTGACACTTCCAGGGCTGAGATTGCGGGGTGTGTGTGAAGATTTTCTCTCTGTGCATTTTGGAACAAGACTTGTTCCTGCTTCCCCTGTCAGCAGGAGGGCAGGATCTGGGTGTCAGGGGGCCACAGAGCCTGTTCTCCGTCCACTGGAATCCACAGGGCGACACCAGACAAGCTCCTGGTCTCAGCCTTGATGTCACCCGTGCATGACCCTCCTCTTCAGAACCCTCCTACATGTCACACACATGTGCACACATGCACGTGTGCATATGTGCACACTCACACACACGCACATACTCACACACACATACAAGTCCTTCTTGTGCCCAGAGCCCTCCAGAAAAGCCAGCCATTCGCACCCACTTATGAAGATGAGCCTCCACACATCTCCCATGAGCCCTCACCCTGTTACCTTGCTCTCTGTACCATTGGAGTCGGTCACGAAAGCAGCCCTGTAGTTGTTGGGGCAGGACAGAATTCCCATGGCCGTCGACACCATCCCATCCCAACAAACCAACTCTCCAACCCAAGAGTCCAGGGTTGGCGCCAGTGGGATGAATGGACCTCAGAGGACGCATGCCAGGGCTGGCTGGACCACCCCCACGGGGATGTCAGGTTTGCATCAGGAGGGAGCCCTGCAGAACACTCCGGAAATCACTGAGCAGGAGGGAACGGGGCCACTGTTTGCAGATGTGCTGTCTGTGCCAGGCACCAAGCTATGTCCCATGTGGAGTGAGTGGGGCTGAACTGGCATGTGAGCCTGGCTCAGGACTGTGTCTGCTGAGAGACAATGGGCCGCTTTCTCACTCTTGCAAAGGTGCAGGCCAGCTGACCGTGGTCCCGAGGGAGGTGAGGTGGAAGGCAAGGATGAGCCCCCTTTCCCCGGGGGTCCCTGCTGCTTCCCTGGGCATTTGAGTGAGTGGGCTTCCATAGAGGGGAGGGGTGTGTGCAGCTGAGTAGCCCGGTAGAAGGGGCGTGTATCCATGGGAAACATCTGAGGAAAGAGTGAGGGGTCCGGGAGAGGGTGGAGAGTGGGCCAGAGATGTTTCAGGAAAGGGGACTCCCGAGCCCAGCTCTGGACATAGGAGGGCATCCCTGTGATAAGAAAGATGAGGAGTCGGGAGCCACACACAAGCACAAATGCACCCAGGGCTGTGGGGGACTGGACACCCAGGGAGCCCCCAGATAAACTGCCCCTCATTAAGGGACCAGGGCGTCTTAATACCCAGAGTAGAATTCCAGATGGAATGAGACTCAACCAAGTTGATGGGGTCGGGCTGGATGTGGGACCGGGGTCACCAGCTGGACGCGGGGCCAGGGTCAAGAGCTGGATGTGGGGCCGGGGTCGCAGGTTGGACGTGGGGTGGGGTCATGGCCATGACAGGAAAGGCCCTGCCCTGCTAACCGTCTAGACCCTGTCTAGTTTCATCCCTCCCTGGCTAGAACCCTGTTTCACCCCCTACTGCTTTTGCCTGTGATTAAAAATAATGTCCAAAGCTTTGAATAAGGCATAAAAAAGACCATGTACCCTTTCCAAGTCATGCTAAGACATTGTCTAACGATCTGCCCCAGGGTCACCTGTCTTTCCAGGTCACTTGACTTACTACAGAGTCGAGTCCAGATCTGCCAAGGTAGACGCGATCATTAGACAGCCCACACGGTGCTGTGGCTTTTGTCCAACAGAGACTAGAACGTCAAAGATTACGGTTTCATTGCCCAGCTAGACACGAACCAGTTTTGCATCTAATTTAGATCTAATTTAATCTTGTTCCAGCATTTTTCCCATTAACGTGTGAGTATATATGTACTTTTTTCCCCTCGTATCTTCTTTTTTTTTCCTTTTTAAAAAATAGAGACAGGGTCTTACTGTGTTGCCCAGGCTGGCCCCAAACTCTGGGGCTCAAGCAATCCTCCTGCCTTGGCCTCCCAAAGTGCTAGGATTATAGATGTGAGCCACTGTGCCCAGCTCTTGTGTCCTCTTGAATTCTTTGCCTCATCCTACTGATTTCCTCATTAGCAACATAAATAAATCAGAATACACTTGTAGGAAAACTCGGTCTTTGACATTCTGAAATTCTGATATGATGCCGATGTGGACTGGCCCTCTGGCCTCAGCCTCCCCAACCTGGGTGGGGTCTGACTGCATCTCCCTTTTGGGCAACCGTCATCTGGCCACATTCATCATACCCAGCCAGCACCACCCGCAGCCTAGGCTAGGCCCTTGGCCTGATCCTGGCCCAGCACAGTGAGAGAGAGAGACAGGCGCGAGGGTGTCCCGGGGAGGGTTGGGGTACAAGAGGTTCCCGGCCTG
The DNA here is from genome assembly GCF_000164805.1 of Carlito syrichta. Lineage (NCBI taxonomy): Eukaryota > Metazoa > Chordata > Mammalia > Primates > Tarsiidae > Carlito > Carlito syrichta. The sequence goes on from NW_007163029.1 coordinate 46,234, forward strand.
GGAGGGAGGTCATCTCAAGCTCAGCCCCGTCTGCTGCCTCTTCACCAAGAGGGTTGCCTCGGACCACCACAGACGCTCCACAAGCCTTTCTGTCCGGTCCATCCTTGCACAGAGGAAATCTCGCCTGCACAGCCTCGTGGTGCCGAGGTGGTCATCAGAGGAGGACGACACACCACGTGGAGAAGTGGAACACTTGGGACTTACAAAGTCAGTAGGGCCTACTGGGATGCAGCGGCAAGCAGGGTTCCTCCTCCAGCAGGAGGTGAAGGAAGCAGTGGGAAGTAAGAGACTGGGAGCTGGTGTCTATGAGACCCACACAAGGGCAGCGACTCCTCCTTATAATAAACAGGAGGATGCTCATCTTAAAGCCACAGGTGCACCGGCCCAGACCCAGCGAGGGCCGGCCCGGGGCTCTGAGCTCTGCAGGCCTCTCGTGAGGATCTGACATCCCCCACCATGGCAGGCTCCTACAAGGGAGTGACTTCCTCTCCAGAGACTCCCACCTAGTGACCCCTGCCACAGGAAAGGGGCTGTCCTTCTCAGGAAAAGGGGAGAACGGCCCAGGAGTGGCGTGTGCTGCTGGACCAAGGTGCTCAGCGGCCACAACTTGCCAGATCTGAAGCTCTAGTCGCCTGTCATTCCAAACCCAGCCCCAGAGCAAGCCCGACTCTCAGGGCGCCCAGAATGACACAGCACGGAGAAGAGGACGCTCTGTCTGCACGGCCCCGTCCACAGTTTCACCCATACGGCCCCATCTATGAGGCCTCGTCCACACGGCTCCCTCCACCCAGCCCTGTCCATGCGGCCCCAGCCACACAGCTCCGTCCACATGGCTCCCTCCTTGCGGCTGCATCCACGCAGCCCCATCCACGCAGCCCCATCCACACAGCTCCATCCACACAGCCCAGTCCACCAACCTCTTCCACACGGCTCCATCCACGCAGGCTCATCCGCACAGCTCCGTCCACATGGCCCCATCCATGCAGCCCAGTCCACATGGCCTGTCCACGTGGCCCCGTCCACACAGCTCAGTCCCCAGGGCTGCCGCAGTCTCCTGAGAAGTGCCTGCCCCCGAGGCCTAAGTGAAGGGGAGGCCCTGAGAGCACCTGAGCTGAAGCCTGGGCCCCAGAGCCGGAGACACGTGTCACTCCAAAATACTTGCTCACTGGAGGGGCCTGAAACCCCACCTTGAAGTTTCATTTCTAATAGTCTTTTTTTTTTTTGAGCTGGAATCTCACTCTGTCGCCCAGACTGGAGTGCAGTGGCCATGCCTGGCCACCGCAGCCTCGACCTGCTGAACTCCAGCAATCCTTCCGCCTCAGCCTTCCACTTTTTTTTTTTTTAAAGAAACAGGGTCTTGATCTGCTGCCCAGGCTGGAGTGTGATAGTGTGATCACAGCTCGTTGCAGCCTCAAACTCCTGGGCTCAAATTATCCTCCTACCTCAGCCTCCCGAGCAGATGGGACTATGGGATGCACCACCATGACCAGTTAATATTTAAGTTTTTGTTTTTGGTAGACAGGGTCTCATCGTGTTGCTCAGGCTGGTCTCACACTCCTGGCCTCAAGTGCTCTTCCTGCCTCAGCCTCTCAAAGTGTTGGGATTACAGGCATGAGCCATCATGCCCTGCCTCCTAAGAGTCTTGAAGGATATTTTTTCCCTCCAGGGGGCCTGTCTGGAAATCAGAGGTCCTGAGAAGGGCCACACGTGGACGCCACAGACATCCTGGGATCACTGGGCAAGGGGCCACCCATGCGGCCCCGTCCACACAGCTCCACCCACACAGGGACAGGGATAGACACGGGCCGATGGCAGAGGCAGAGGGGCCCGGATGGAGGAAGAGGACAGAGACGCATAGAGCCATCTTAGCAGGGGCACTGTCTCCTGGGGCTGGACCCGCCCCGTGGCCCTAACTGGAGCGCACGACTCCTCACAGGCCTGCAGGGAACAGCGAGCCTGGCTGGAGGCCGGATTTTGTCCACGGATGGCAGAAGCAGTGCAGGCCCCCAGGTCCATACCCGCTGGCAGTCACACGAGCCTGCCTTGCCTCAGAACACCTTTGCTTCCCCCCTCATCCCACAGGGAGGACGGAGTGACGGTGCTGGCCCTGCTTTACAGGTGGGGAGGCTGAGGCCCAGCAGAGGGTCCGCCCACACCCCACACGCGGTGGAGGTGTGAGAGGTGTTCTCTATGGCGGGTGTGTTTCTGAGAGGAAGGGACTCAAGCTGGCCGGGTACGCCCTGCATGGGCCTCCCCTGTCCCTGCCTTCCTACCCACCGTGGGCAGGGCCTTGGGGAGGAGGGCTGGACAAGTGTGGGGAGGACTGAGAAGGCGCCATCCTGACCCAGGAGAGGGGGACTGCTCACCTGAGGCCCCTCTTCAGCCTTAGCCAGGGGCCACCCATGAACAGCCGACCCGGAGAGCGCAGGCTGGGTGCAGCGCTCCGAACCTCAGATGTCAGGGGTCGGGATCCTCGACCCTGGCTCCCAGCTCCAGCCACAGGAGGCTCCCGCCCCCCAGCAAGGAGCACAACCTGGCCCAAAGGACCAAGTGTCAGGACACCAGGAAAGACAGGTCTGGCCCAGCGCGGTAGCTCACATCAGTAATCCTAGCACTTTGGGAGGCTGAAGTGAAGGAATTGCTTGAGTCTAGCAGCTCGAGACCAGCCTGGGCAATATAGCAAGACCTCTTCTCTACCAAAAATTAAAAAAAAATAGCCGGGTGTGGTGGTGTGCACTCAGAATTCAGAATCAGCTACTTATGAGGCTGAGGTGGGAGGGTGGCCTGAGCCCAGGAGGCAGCGGTGAGCCATGATAATGCCATAGCACTCCAGCCGGGATGACAGATTGACCCTGACCGCACCCCTCCCCCCAAAAGGACAAGTCTGGGCCAGAGCTCACCCAGGCAAAGCCCTGAGAACCATCTCACGTTACTATCACTGCTACTGCCTTCGATGTGGTTGTCATCACCATCAACATGACTTTCTTCTCAGTGAAGCCTGCAGCAGGCCCCCTGGGCTCCTCCAGACCTCCCCAGGTCAGCAGAGGACAAGGACGGCAGCCCCAGGGGCCCCAAGTCTCCAAGGCATCCCCCCAGGCTCCTGGGTAGCGAGATGTGTAGGTTCTACACATCTCTCGAAGGGCCCTGGGCAGGCCTCTCGCCCCTGCCTCCCCCTCTCTGCTTGAAGCCACAGTTGCTTTAGATCCAGAAGGTTCCTACTCCCCAGGGTGGCCATCTACCCGGGCTGCTCTCTCACAGTCAGCAGGGCGGGTTGGAGGAGGAACTTTGCCATATGGGGGGGGTGGGAAGGAGAAAGAGGTGGGGGCCGTGCAGGTGGCCAGATGGAGGCTGACTTGCTGTGTGCCCTCAGGTGGGGGCTGTCACCTCTCCGCAAAGTGGATGCGGGAGGAGATGGGAGTGTTATGATCTGGAGGGAAGGGTTCGGGCCCTGGGGAGAAGCCGGCATTTTGCCCTGCGAGATGGACATGTTCCTGTTCTTGTGAGTTGCAAGTGAGTTTGAGGGAAGGTCTTGTGTTTGTCAAGGTGGAGACATACGGGGTCGACAGGCTTGAGGGCCTGTAGACTGGACATCCCAGAGAGAGCCAAGAGGCTGTCCTTGACTGAGTAATGTGCCGGGACAGTGGCGTTTCCAGCAACTCTTTATCACAGGGTGAAATCGGAGGGCTGGGGGCTCCCAGCAGAGACAATGAAGCCTTCCCTCCCTCTTCTGCCCCCCACCCATATGCCAGACGCCGGCTGCTGCCCTCTGGTGACTCTCCCCCCTCCCCCGTCCTTCAGAGCAGGTGGGCCGCGGGGACAGAGGGGTCTCTCCACTTGACATATGGCTCCTTTCAGCAGCTTGTTCATCTGAGCCGCTGTGGGGAGGAGGGGGCGGTGGGGCAGACAACGGCGGCGAGCACACCTCAGCGCTTCCCCCCAGCCCAGGAGCCCAGCCGGCTGGGTGGTGGTTTCTAGAAAGAGGTGCAAGGCCAGGCACGGTGGCTCACGCCAGTCATCGCAGCACTTTGGGAGCCCAAGGCAGGAGGAATAGCTCGAGCCTGGGAGCTTGAGACCAGCCTGGGCAACATAGCAAGACCTCGTCTCTTTATCAAGTGGAACTAAAACAGGAAAAGGTGCAAAAGTCCACCACTTCTCACCCCACCCCTCCCAGAGTGTTCCGAGGGAAGAACATTCTCGAAGTCCAGAAGTCTGGCTTCTGACCCTGGCGCTGTCCCTGACTGCTGTGTGTTCCACCAGCGGCCCCCAATCTCCGTTTTCTCATCAACAGGCAGGGGAAGCGCGCGGCACCACGCAGCGGAGCGCCAGGGGGCCGACGGGAGGCAGGTCCGTCTCTCGCTTTGGAACACCACCTTGAACTTGCTCCCCCGTGCACAACGACAAGTGGCCTGGGGTCCTGGGTGCACAAACGGGACCTGCATCCGGATCTGGCATAGCGGTCAGGTCACACGCGAGCCCTAGGGCCTCTCCGCAGGCCTGGCCTCTCAGAGGCTGGCCACTCAGCTACGTAGACCCAGCGCCCCTCCCACAGGCTTCTCGAGCCTTCCTCTCCCTGTGCCAGCACCACCTCCTGGGGCAGCCCCACCTGGCAGCGTCCTCCTGCCCAGGACGCCCTCTCTGAAGCCCTACCTGCCAAGTCCCACTCTCTGGAACCCTCTGCCCTGGACAGGGTGGCCTCAACACCACACCCCAAATGGACCATGCGTTTATTTCTCCTGCTCACAGCCTTTGTTTATCACACTCTTATGCAACCCACAATGCCCTGTCAAACAGCAGCTGCTCCCCAAAGCCTTTATGTATCCCTGTGCCTTTGCTCTCGTGCAAGGTGAATGACACCCTCCTCTGACTACCATCCATTTGGTTCCTAGAGACAGCAGCCGTGCCTCCCCTCCACCTGATTCCCTCTCCCTGGATCCTGTCTTTAACCTTCACCCAGCAAAATATGCTGTCCTGGTCATGCCTCCCACGTTCTTCCCAGAAACCCTCCAGCCACTCACTTCCCAGATCTGGGTGAAGCACCCGCCTGTGGCTCCCGGGCACTCTTTGCCGAGCCTGTTGCTGCTTTTGGTTTGTTTGCCCTCAGCAACACACTAAAAGTCACACATCCGCTGCCCAACACAGAGGGGGTCGCTGGAAGGGAGGAGGGGACAGGGTGGAGGGACAGAGGATCAACGTGAACTGTCTGTCCCAAATTTCCAGCCTCAGTTCCATGAAACTTTTTAAAAAATTTTTGAGTAGGAGTCGCACTCTGCCGCCCAGGCTGGAGTGCAGGGGCACAAGCTCAACCTCCTGGGCTCAGGCAATCCTCCCACCTCAGCCTCCTGAGTAGCTGGGACTACAGGTGTACCCACCATACCTGGCTAATTTTTTTGGTAGTAACGAGGTCTTACTATGTTGCCCAGGCTGGTCTCCAACTCCTAGGCTCTGCCTCGGCCTTCCAAAGTGCAAGAATTACAGGCAGGAGCCACCATGCCTAGCTCCATGAAACTGTTTTTTTTTTTTTTTTCCATTAAAGGCTATTCACCGGAGATGTGAATTTAAGTGCATGCATCTTATACCTTCCTTTCATAGGAAAGCATTCAAAGTTAAAATGATCTGGGGTGAGGCCACATGCACATCTGGAGTCCTGACGCCATTCCTGCCAGAAAGCAACTCTCAGCGTGAAGCAAACACCCACCGCTTCCTTCCCCCAGGGCAGGGCTGGGCTTGCGTCTCTGAATCTCTTGCAGTCTCTACACATGGAACATTACCCATCTTGGAGTGTTGGATTAACCTCAGATGAGCTGAACTGAGGCCCAGAAGGAATCCCCTCCAAGTCGCAGGGATGTGACTTGGCAACACTTCACAAAATCTGGTCTAAAGGTCCAAGCCACAGTGAGGTCTGAAGTCCCAACAGTGGGGCTTCAAAAGGCCCCTGACAGACCAGGCGTGGTGGCTTACTCCTGTAGTCCCAGCACTTTGGTAGGCTAAGGCAGGAAGACTGGTCCAGGAGTTCGAGACCAACCTGGGCAACACAGGAGTTCGAGACCAACCTGAGTTCATCTCTATAAAAAAGTGAAAAAAATTAGCCAGGTGTGGTGGTGCATGCCTGTAGTCCCAGCTACTCGGGAGGCTGGGGTGGGAGGATTACCTGAGCCCGGGAGGTCGACACCAGCCTGGGCAACACAGTGAGAACCAAACCAAAAAATCAGCCAGATACGGTGTCATGTGCTTGTAGTCCCAGCTACTCGGGAGGCTGGGGCAGGAAGACGGCCTGAGTCCTGAAGGTTGAGACCACGGTGAGCTGTGATGGCACCACTGCACTCCAGCCTGGACAACAGAGTGAGCAAGATTCCAACTAAAAAAAACCAGCCTCTGACAATAATCCCTCCCAAGTGGCTGCATCCTATGCCTCCTTGATGCCTACGCTCCTCCTCGTCACCTACCCAAAGCCAAGCTGAACCCTGGGCCAGACTGGCCTCTACTGGTTCCAGACTGTGGTCCTGCATACGCTCCCTCACCACCCCAGACCTGTTTTCCCGTCTGCAAAGTGGACGTCCTGACACGGACAGGACCCTTGACACAGAGCAGGTGGACCACCAACACCAGTTTCTCCCATGGGGTGTGCTGCCTTCAGAGAGGACTTGAAGTAGGCAGGAGGGATGGGGACCGTCTTGATGCCACGACCGTTGTCAGGGCAGGGCCTAACAGCAGGTGCAGAGAGGAGTCCCAGGTGAGGGTGAGACTCAGGGTGGCCTGGCCCTGTCACAAGCCCTGCACACCACTGCCCGTTTAATCCTCAGCCCACCCATCCATCCACTCTGTAGATAAGAAAACGGAAGAGGAAGAAAAAAAGATGAGGGAACTAACCCAAATTAGTCTTGGCAAAGGCAGGGCAGGGGGAAACTCGCTGAGCCCAGGTCTGAAACCGTGGACAGTCACTGGGTGCGCAGCCTGGGAGTCGCCATGCTGGATTTAGATCCGGAGGCTCCCACTCCCCAGGGTGGCAAGTGACACTGTCCAGTGGGGCTGCATCCCGTGACAGCCGGGCCGCCGGGCAGGACACCCAGAGGGGCCTCCGGCCCTCGTGCTGCCCCG
>NW_007163029.1:53550-75059 GCF_000164805.1 Carlito syrichta
GGCCTGGGTGGGGCCCGGAGACCGAAGGGGACATCTAGGAGGGAACCCCAGGGGACAGCGGGGAGGGCGACTGGGGAGGCCGGACCAGGCCTTCTCCTGACTCAGGGCCTTCTCACTTGTGCCACCCCCATCCGTCAAGTCGCCCCCTCTCTGCAAGACGCAGGGCTCCTGGTCTCCAGGGATGCCAAGGATGGGGTGTGGGGTCCCCAAACCCCCTGCCCAGCCAGAGCCCCGCTGTTCTAGTGTACCCCATCTATGGGGTCTCCGTATGAGACTTGGTTGGGGAAAACTGGGAGAGGATGCTTTGCCTTCTCTCTTTTTTTTACTTTAAAAACCAAAGAATTGGAGCCAAAGAGAAGGCACAAAGCCTGAGGAGGCCTGAGGTGGGGGCCGGGGGGTGGGGAGGGTTCGTGTTCCATGGGGGCAGCGTCCGCGGGGGAAGACGAAGGCCCTGGAAGCTGGGGTGCAGTGACAGCAGGACAGTGTGGAGGGAGCTCGTGTCACTGAACTGTGGCACTGAAGATGGCTGGAGGGTCAGTTACACGTCGTGTGTATTTTACCACCGTAAAAAAGAATCAACAGAATAAAATTATTTTAATCGAAAAAAGCCATCTGGCTGTGCCCTGGGTGTGGCTGCGACACTTGTGTGTGAGAAGGCTCGTGAGAGACCCTGGGTGGGGTGGGGTGGGGAGGCGAGGGCCAGGGTGGCAGGAGCGCCCCAGCCCTGCCCTGCCCACCCCGCGGAAGAAAAGAGCCCCAGGAGTAATTAGAAACGTGCGCCTGGCCCTGCCATGGAAACGCAGCGTGGCCACACAGCCCCTTTGTCCCACAGCTGTCCATCTGCTTCTGGGAAGACAGGCAGCTGCTGGGAGGTGCAGGGCTGGGAAGAGGCCGGGGGCGCAGAGAACCCGTCCCAGCCTCCCTCCCTCGGTCTCCCTCCCTCGGGCAGCTGCGAGTTCAGCTGCCCCATGTCTGGACACAGAGAACGACTCTCCTGCCCTGCAGAGGTCCTGAGGGCTGAGACCCGGGAGGGGCCGGAAGGGCAATGTGCACCGTGTCAGCCTCTGGTGGCGTGTGGTCCCTGGAGCCCAGGGAACCCCTACAGGGGGCTCAGCTCCCATCCTGAGAGTCGGCAGGGTCTATGCAGACCCCACGTCCAGGCACAGTGTCACTTTCAACTGGGTCATCAACGACCAGAGTCGTCATCGCAGTGACCTGCTCCCTGGGCTGCTTGCAGCAAGGCCAGTCCTCCCACCGCAAAGCACTTGGACAGCCGGGAGGCTGGGGACAGCTCAGCCCTCGCTGGGCGACTCTAGCCCCATCCCTCATCTGCCTGGCAAGCCGGCCCCTCCCGGCGGCTGGGTAAAGGTCAGAAGTGGAACCTAAGAGGGCGCTGAGGCCAGGCAAGGCAGCGCACATCTGTCATCCCAGCACCTTGTGAGGCCGAGCGGGAGGCTCGCTTGAGCCCAGGAGTTCACGACCAGTCTGGGCAACACAGCAAGACCTCATCTTCACAAAAAGTCAAGACCATCAGCTGGGCGTGGTGGTGAGCGCCTGTAGTCCCAGCTACTCAGGAGGCTGAGGTGGGAGGGATTGCCTGAACCCAAGAGGTCAAGGCTGCAGGGAGCCTGGTATGAGCCGGATGAAACCAAGAGCCCAGGACGGAGTTTTCTCTCCCTCAGGGAGGCCAGCAGTGGTGACCCTAGGAGGTCACAGGAAGGGCAGGGGGGTGCTGAGGACATGGTGGTGAGGACACTGGCTTCTCCTGCCCCAGGAGGCCCCCGTGCCACAGGTAGGGGTGCTTTTGGCCTGCATGACATGTCCTTGGTAGGGCTTGATGTGGTGAAGCCTTATCCCCAGGACCCCTGACTTTGACCTTATTAGGAAGCAGGGCCTTTGCAGACGTCATCAGGTGCTGATGAGGTCACACTGGATGAGGGGGAATGACATAGTGACATATGTGGTGTTGGCCACGTGGAGGCATAGACAGCCCCGTGTGACGATATGGCAGAGAGTAGAGTGACGTGTCCACGAGCCAGGGACCCCCAACGACACAGGAAGGTAGAGGCAAGGCAGGCGTTCCCTGGCACTCAGAGGAGTCGCACAGCCTGGCCACACCCGACTCAGACCCCTGACTCCAGATGGCAGAGGGTATAGTGTTGCCGAAAGCCACCAGCTCATGGCGTCTGGCTGCAGCAGCCACAAAAAGCCACACAGCCCTCACTGTGGGCGACGCCTTGCTTCCCAGTCAGACTGCGACCCTGAGCACGGGGTCTTGCGCCCCCCTGGGCCCCAGGCCTGGACCCCAGCGTCCCTCTGCGAGCACTGATGGAGATGGGCCGGGGGCTCAACCCAGGGTCCTGAGACCCTCGACGGCGGTTCTGCAGTCACCTGGGATTCTGGAAAGGAGGTCGGGAAGTCCTCCCCCGCCCCGTGGCCTCAGCCCGCCAAACTGAGGCCGCCCTGCTCCCTCTCTCCTGACACCTGCTCCTCTGTCACACCCCACAAGTGCATCACGACTTGTGGATCGAGTGTTTCCTCTTGGTCACCACCACTAGACTCTAAGCTCCACGGGGGCAGGGACCACGTGGGCCCCATTCACTATAGCACAGGCTGGCCTCGAGCCTCAGGATTTCAGAAGCAGTGAGTTCTGGCTACGCCCCCGGAAGGGTTCTGGGGGGAGAGGGAGGGGAGGAGAGAAACTTACTCCCAGCAAGAAGTCCTCCACGTTGCTGATATGCTTCCCACATGCATTTCTTTCTTCTTTCGTGACAAAACTGCCTCGTATTTAAAACTCACAAATGCATAAAAATATAGATTCCTAATCCGGGGCAGCATAGTGAGACCCCTGTCTCTACAAAGAAGAAAAAATTCAGCCAGGCAGGGTGGCATGTGCCAGTAGTCCCAGCTATTTGGGTGGCTGAGGCCAAAGAATCAGGAGGTCGAGGCCACGGTGAGTTGTGACCATGCCGCTGCACTCCAGCCTGGACAACAGAGTGAGTTCCCGACTCAAAAAGAAAAGAAAAAAAGATTCGCACCTCAGGAAGTTGATCCGGTGTGCAGCCTGGGAACATGGCCGCTGCAGGCCTCCCAAGCAGGCGCCCTGGACAGAGTCAGTTGTCTCCCGCCTGATTTCCGCACCATGGCACCGGCGTAGGGGTTGCCTTTTCAGCTGGGCTCTGTCTGGCTCGGAAGGAAGCCTCTCTAACCTCTGGATACGCCGTGTCCCCACGTGAAAAGCCTGTTGCCTGTACCATGACCGGGCGCGACCCACATCTGGAATCGAGGCAGAGTAGGGAGAGAAGGGGTGACCCAGGGGGAGGAGCCGACGGCAGAGCGTTTGTTCGGGAAGGGCCCATGGAGTGGAGTCTGGCAGGTGCTGGGCCCGGGTGCCCCTCCACCGCCGGCTGCCTGCGTCTAGGACCCTGAGTCCTCCCCCTGTGTGTCCGGAGTGAGTTCCCAGCGTCCTGACCCTGAGGCAGGAAGTGTCCCTGCCACCCCCATCCTGATGAGGAACAGGTCACATGTCACATCGTGGTCCCTGAGACCAGTAGGGCTCCCGCGCTCCCTGTCCTCAAGTTCAGGGTTCTGGAAAATACCGTGTTAACAGCAAGGCTTTTTCTGAGCGTCAGACGTGAAAAAAGTGCCCCGCACCCTCGCTCCGGCCTCCCTTGCCCATAGCTCGGGTCACCACTGCCTGCCTTCGGCTGGCCTGCCCACCCATTCGCTGCCTGCCTCTCCACTTCAACATGAGCGCCAGGAAGTCGGACGACGATGATGGCGGCATCCCCAGCACTCAGCACATGCCGGGACCGGGGCGGACGGGCCGTGCGACCAGCGTTTGCGGAATGTGGGGCTGAGGGAATGAATGGACGCTAAGGCCGTCTCCTTTTCAGCTCCTGCACAGCTTCTTCCCAGCGCAGAGCAGGGGCCAAATAAACGTGGAAGTGATAAATAAAGGAGCGAGCGAGGGAGCAAGGGTTGTGCACCAGGGGCCGCCCGGAGCCACGTGCGTCCTGGCCTAGGGCCGAGGGCCGTGGGAACCCTGCCAAGGACCAGACGGGCGCCTCAGCCTGGAAGCCCTGCCCCAGCCATGCTGCCTGTCCAAGCCCATCGGTGTCATCATCGGCACTGTCATCACCCAGGGCAGTCACACGCCCAACGTGGCGGGCCATCCTGGATATTCAAGGGCACAGCGGGACCATCCAAGGCCGTGGTCACGGGTGCGAAGCTGGGTTTTGGGGAGGTCTTTGGGGGCTGCTGTGCACATGAGGCGGGAGAGAAGAGGGGAGCCAGGGCCCCAGGGAGGGACGGCCCAGGCACCCGGAGACCGGGCACTGGAGGGTAAGAGAAGGAGGCCAGCCTCCCTGAAGGCCACCTGAGTGTCTGGAAGGCCGGTGGCCCTCAGGCAGGCACGGGAGGCGGCCAGGGCAGCCGGAGAGGGAGGGAAGGCAAGGAAGCCAGTGGCTCCGCTAGCATGGTAACTCTGGGGCACTCGTCCTTTCCACACCTTTCAGACAGCAAGTGTCACCTGTGACCCTCACCGGGGCCCAGAGTGTGAAGCACTGGCCCGGGTCCAGTGAGAAGGCCGAGGCCCTGAGAGTGGAGGGCCAGGCTGGCCTTCAGAGGGTCCCCAGGACTTCCTGGTCGCTTGGATGTGTTCGTCCTCCCGAGTCCTTGGGTGTGGGTGTTCACGTGAAACATGTTAAGAGCAAGGACTGGGCACAGTCACCCATGCCTGTCATCCTAGTACTTTGCGAGGCTGAGGCGGGAGGATTGCTTGAGCCTGAGAGTTCAAGACTATAGTCTGATCCCACACCTTTGGGAGGCTGAGGTGAGTGGATTGCCTGAGCCCGCGGGTTCGAGGCCTGCCTGAGCAGCGAGACCTCATCTCTACAATAAATCAAAAAATCAGCCGGGCGTGGTAGCGCTTGCCTGTAATTCCGGCTACTCGGAAGGCGGAGGCGGAAGGATCGCCGGAGCCCAGCGGGTCGAGGCTGCAGTGGCCGGGAGCGGCCACTGCACTCCAGTCTGGGCCATAGAGTGAGACTCCAACTCAAAAAGAAAAAAAAAAACGAGTAGCCTGGGCAAACAGCAAGACCTCCTCTCTACAAAACGTCAGAAAATTAGCCGGGTGTGGTGGTGCAGGCCTGTTGTCCCGGCTACATGAGAGGCTGAAGCAGGAGGACGGCCTGAGCCCAGGAGCTGGAGGATGCAGTGAGCTGTGGTCATGCCACTGCGCTCCAGCAGCCTGGGCAACAGAATAAGACCCTGACTCCAAACAAAAACAAAAGCAAAACAAGCAAAAACACTTTGAAGGAGAACGTCTATGATGAAAAAAGAAATCTGGGTCTTCTAAGTCACAACCCTGGCACTGATGTCTGTTTCTGAGGACGCACTTGCGGCCCCAAACCTCTGTGTGGGGGAGCACAGAAAAAGAACGTCAGTGTCATCAGCCCTGCGAGGCCATGACCTGCACGGTGCACTGTCACTCGCTGAGCCACTGAAAGACGGGTAAGAGGCAGTCAAACAAGGACACGCTGTCGTTCGAAGGCGAATCCCGATCCCCGGATGCGAATGTGAAACGTGGACCTTGGAGCTGCGCCCTGCCGTGGGATAGGCGGTGTCCCCCGAAAGCCCTGGAGCGAGAGGGTCTGCCCGCCTCTTGCGTCTCCTGGGAGGGCCTCTCAGTGAGACCAGAACTCCGTCTTGTCAACATGCTGTTGTCTTTGGGCACCTGTGGTCCCTGGCCATGCACTCCCGTCCTGTGTGTCATGTTGGGACCTTGTCTTTATGGCTCTGGGCACCTGTGGTCCCTGGCCATGCGTCCGTCCCCCGTCCTGTGTGTCTCTATGGCTCGGGGCACCTGTGTTCCCTGGACAGGAGTCTGTCCCCTCATTCTGTGTGTTGTGTCTGGGGGGTGGAACCTCACCTCTATGGCTCTGGGCACCTGTGTTCCCTGGCTATGTGTCCGTCCATCCGTGCTGTGTGTTGTGTGTGAGGACCTTGTCTCTATCGCCTGAACACAGGAGTGGTCCCTGACTGTTTGCAAACCCATGGGGGTTAATCCCCCAGCCCTGGAAGTTGTGTCCGATTTCGCCCAGACTGGGGAGCTGCCGTCCGAGCCCAGGTCCTACCCTGACCCAGGAACACTTCCGCCCCCTTCGCTGCTGGTGCTTCTGCTGATGTCCATGCCCCAGCGGGTCCTTCCCCGGACTTGGTGACGGCAGCGTGGGAAGGAATGGAGTCATTCATCCATTGGAACAGGAGGAAGGAGAGGGAAGTGGGGAGAGGGGAGGGACTGGATGGGGACAGTGTGGCTCCCGTCCTCCCATCAGGAGTGAGGGTGGAGACGGGGATGAGGGACCTGGTCTTGGCTCCAGCTGAGCGACCTTGGCCAAGTCTCTTCCCCAGCCATCTCTGGGGTCCCTTCCAGACTTCTGATAAGACCAAAAAGCTGGGTCTCAGCAGGTGGGAGACAGGGTGACCTGGGCCCAGCTATACCGCCCCCTGGAAGCCCTCTCATCATCCCCCAAGCCCAGGTATCCACCCTCACGTGGGCTGCTGTGTCTGGTTGTCTCTTCTGGAGACAACTCGGGTCCCTCAGCAGAAGGCAGATCCAAGGCGGAGCATGGGTGGCAGGCTTGGCGCTGCCCCAAGGAGCCAGGGTCCCTGTCCCCTGCCTGCTGGGGCTTGTGTCCCCGGGGCTGGACCTCTGGTCCTCAGCATCCCCGCCATGCTACCGTGTGCAGAGGGAAGGAGGGGACAAGGGCGCTTAGAGGGCAACACTTGCTGGCAGCAGTGCCCATGACTTGCCAGGCCCCCGCACTAAAGCTGTGTGTGTCTCATCTCACCCCATGGCAAGGCTCTCAGGGGACCCCAAGCTCTCTCACACCCAGAGCCCTTCCTGGAGCCCCATCCGGGAGGCTGCCTGTCACACCAGCTGCTTCCTGTAGGCGCGCACAGAGGCCCCCAGCACCCCGGGGGAGCGGGGGCATCACGACGACATCCCCACTGTTCAGACGGAAAAACGAAGGCACTGAGGGGCTGCACACCTTGCCCAGGGTCAACCGCACACCACCCCCTGGGCTGGCCTCCACGGCCGTCTCCTCATTCCAGCGCTGACGGTGACTGTAGAGACAGGCTCGTCACAGACGGGGGACACACCAGCAGCCGAGGCCAGCTGCATACCTCCCTCCACAGGGCTGTCTTTGCCCGTCTGGGGGAAGCCAGGAGGGCACGCAGTTCCCACATGGTGCCACTAAACCAGTAGGGTCCACAAAGGACAAGCTTTAGCGAGGCCTGACGGGCGGGTCCAGGGACCGGCCACCCCCTCGTGCTATGTGCTCTCCTTCTACGGGAGTAGAGCCCCCAAACGTAGCTGGGGCCACAGCCTTCCAGAATAAAGGCTACTCTCCCCAGCCTCATTTGCAGCTAGGTGGTTATGTGACCCAGCTCTGGCCAACAGAATGGAGCGGGGTGACCCGTGCAAGCATGTCACACCTTCCCAGCCCTGCCCTGCTTCCTCCATCCTGCTGCTTCGAAGGTGGACACAGACCCTGTCCCCTAGGAGGGTGGGCAGGATGCTTGAGCCCTGAGGTCAAGCACCTGCCGAGAGCCCACCCACCGCCTCCAGGTTATTCTGAGGTCGACAACCCTAAGCCCCTGCATTCTGAGTCTGGCCAGAGCCGAGTGCATGCTCCACCAGGCCAGGATACACCAGTCGCTGGAGTGGGGTCGTGGGGCTCGGAAGCTCCGAGGGTATGAGTTAAAGTCGACCGCTGGCTGGCCAGGTGCAGTGGCTCACACCTGCCATCCCAGTGCTGTGGGAGGCCGAGGCAGGAGGACTGCTTGAGTCCAGGAGTTCAAGACCAACCTGGACAACATACCAAGACCTCGTCTCTAAAAAAAATCCAAGACTTAGCTGGGTCTGATGGTGCAGTCCTGTTGTCCCAGTTACTTGAGAAGCTGAGGCAGGAGGATCACCTGAGCCCAGGAAGTCAAGGCTGTGGTGAGCACTCCAGCCTGGGTGACAGAGTGAATCTGGGACTCAGATGATTTTTACTTAGTGTAGACTCCAGAGTGAGAAGCCTGGTGGCCCTGAGAAGCCAGGGCCCCTCCCAGCATGGAAGGCTGTGGATCCCGCCTGCCTCCAGGCTCTGAGACCAGCCTGTTGGCCAGGACGCCTCCCCGCAACATGGCTCCAGGCACCGCTGGCCACCACGACTGAGGGCCGAAAGGGACCCAGGAAGCCCGCCACACATTACATGTGGCCCTCCGACCCTCCTGGGCATCAGGCCCGGCGGACGACAGGAGAGCTTGTCAACGGCCCCAGTCAGTGCCTCTCAGCATCGGGGAAACCTCAGCGGCCAAGAATGAGCCTGCTTGCCTGGCCCCTTAGGACACCTGGTAAACAACAGCGCTCCAACATCACGCGCTCGTCATTCCCGCCGCCTGGAGACTGAGCTGAGCACTGGTCAAGGAGTCACCCTGCCAGTGACCACATCAGCCCAGTGATGGGGCCACTGCCTAGGAGGCAGGAGGAAACACCCATGGAGCCCACCGCACCTTCTCCCACCTCTGCCCAAGCCGGCCCATACCCACCGCCCGGGTTCTTGGGGTTGGGGGCTCCCAGCCACACCCACTCCTCTTGAGGCCCCTCTTGTCCCTTTTTCTCACTCCCCACTGACACAGAGCTCAGCCTTCCACCCCAACTCAAGACCCACCTCCTCCAGGAAGCCCTCCCAGGCCACACGGCCTCCACAAGCAGCTTTGGAATGCCTGTTTTCCCCACCATGGTGGAGGCTATACTGAATCAGCCGTGGCCTGCACGTGTGGACATGCTCAGACCTCATGATCCCAGCTGAGGGCCTCCGTGTTTAAATATTTGTTGTGTGAATTCAGCGACGGTGGGTGGGAGCTTCCGAGGGGCACCAGTAACACGCAGGGAAAGGGGAAGGGGACCCCTCTAGAGACACTTCAGCTTGTTTTTCCGTGGGATCTTGTGGCTGGGTATCACGGGGCGTACATGTGTGTGCATGTGTGTGAGCAGTGAATGGCGTGCATCTGTGGGTTCACTGGCATCTAGATGGTGGTGCGGCACGGCATGTTTGACTCCAGTGAGTCATGTAGGTGCAGTGCGTGTGTGCCGCGATGACTGTGTGTGGACTCCATACGGTGTGCAATGCATATCACATGGGCCGCAGGGGGCGTGACCATGACGCGGACATCACGTGCCCTGTGGTTGGGCACAGCATGGCAATGGAGCTGAGTGTGGGGGCAGGGAGACAGCCCACCCCAAGGGAAGCCATGAATGTGAGCGAGAAGGTGGGAGGGAAGTGTGGGGCGAGGCCAGCCCTCCCTCCCCCGCCACCTCTCCTCCCCCTACCAGCCCCCCCACTCTCCGGGCTGAGACCCCATCCGGGGACTGCCTCCTCTCACAGCTTCCCCTGCTGGCCGGCAAGAGCACCACGGGCGGGCAGGGCAGGGCTGGCTCCCCCACGGACCCCGCCCTTAGGCTCCAAGCAGGTGCTACAGCTGAATGTCTGCATCTTCCCAAATCCCTACACTGAAGCCTCACCCCCAAGGTGAGGGTGACAGGACAGGGGCCCTTGGGGGGAATGAGGTCACGATGGCAGAGCCCTCTCCAGTGGGGGTAGTGCCCTTGCGAAAGAGATGCCCGAGGGCTCCGCCTACCTTCCGCTGCGCGAGGTTGCCGCAGAAAGTTGGCCGTCCGGGACGCGGGTGTCGCCAACAACCAAAGGGCCGGCGCCTTGATCTTGGACAGTGAGACTAAAAATGTGTTGTTTACAAGCCATTCCTCTACGGCGTTCTGTCACAGCAGCCCACACAGACTAAGATGGCAGGTGAAGCGGCGTTTGGGGGGGCAGCGGGGGGGCATTGATCCGGTCAGTCACCAGTCCGGGAGCCACGAGTGTGGCCTTTCCCCCGTCTCCCTGCCCCTTGGTAGAGGGGAGTTGCTCTGGGCCAGCCTTGGGCTGAAGGACCCAGTTCCCAGGCTAGCACTGCCTAAATGGAGCTCCATGCACTGAGTTCAAGGGATGCTTCTAGCAAACACACACAGACTTGTGTGGTCACACGGCTTTGGGAAATGCTGCAGAAGCAAAACCAAAGGGCTCTCTTTATGGCAGGACTTATCAGATCCTACAACGTGCTAACATGCATTGGAACGCTCCAAGACGAGTGTGGCATGTAGCATCTGCAGATGGTTGGAACATGTCACCCCTCTGCAGAAACAACTCTCAGTGGCTCCGTGGCCACAGCAAGGAAATGCCACCCAGCGCCCCTGCGAGAGTCAGCTTCTCCACCACTCCTGTGTCCATGTTCCAGGAGCTCTTCAGACACCACACCACTCTGCCCTCCCTCTCTGATCTCCTGCGGCCGGTGACAGGCCTCTCCCTATGGAGGTGACTGTCCCAGCACTGTGTCTCCAGCCCGTGGGGACTGCACCTCTTTTCTGGATCTCCAAGGGTAACACCAGCTAGGCAGCCCTGCCGCAGGGAGCATCAGGGTCCACAGGCCCTGGCTCCCAAGAGACATCAGCCCTGCCTCTGCTCCCCTCCTCCCGCACCCCCCATCACTGAGACGTCCTCCTGCCCTCCCAAAGGCAGACCCAGCACATCCCTTGAGCCATGCGTCCCCCCAGGTAGTACAGAGTTTAGGAGAGTGCAGTGCAGAGAGGGCTACGTGAGCACCGGCTACTGTTCCCCCAACATGCCCACTGTCCCTGTGTCCCCCTGGCTGACCTGGACCTAGCCCAGATGCTTGTGGGGTCCATGAGCTGGGCAAACCCACGAGTGTCTCTGAGCCTCATTCTAGGAGGACCCTGATCGCCCCCATTTCACAGATGAGAACACTGAGGCTCGGAGAAGCTTCTCCCCGACACTTCGCTTCCCTCAGCAAGTTCAAGGTGCCTCCAGAAGCGGGCAGCCCCATGAGGCTGTGAGGAGTCCCGACTCAGTGCTGGGCATCCTGGGGCGGCGACACCCACCCTCACTGTATGTGCCCCACTCTGCTGGGATGAGCACATCCCCTGCCCTGCAGAGAGCGGGAGCGGCGCCCTGAAAGGGCTGCCCACGCCACAGGGAGGCCAGAGCCCCACTCCCTTGGCGCCCTGTCTGCGTGGCTGTCTCCTGGGGTGGCCCAGCAGGGGGGCCAAGGGGAGGCTGAGCCTTATGGCAGGACAGCAGGGCTGGGAGGACAAAGAGGAGGGTACAGGCATGGGGGATCACGGTGCCGTGAGAGAGCCCAATACACCAGAAAAGAAAAAGTCCAGACGCAGCAACAGTCACAGGCTCTGACAACCACCTCTTGGGTCAGGGCTGGGTGCATGTGGGAGGCGGCGGGAGCAAGGCTGACCCCAGGGAGGCAGAGCCCGGATCTCCCTCCTCCCCTTCGGGGACAGGTCCAGTCCCAGCCCAGGGCCAAGACGCTTCCCTGCCGGGTTGCCCTTCCTGGCCAGCGTGACCCTGGCGCTACCTGGTCTGTGTGTGCTCAAGGTGTCCCTGGCCAGGTCGTTTGTGCCTCAGTGGCCCAAAGTAGTCTTAGCCACTGCCAACAATTTAGCTGAAACACGCCTAGCCTGGTCTGACTGCCCAGGGCCCCCTCTGTGCTCCCGGAGACGCCCTGGACTGCTCCAGGAGGGCTGTGTGTTTGGGAGTTGGGAAGTGACCGTCCTGTCTGTGTCCTTCCCAGGATCATGTGTGCCTTGAATGTCATACCCACCAGAACGCCCTCCCTCTCTCCTCCCCAGGATGCTGGTGTTCACATCAACTATGCCACGTTTTCAGAATAAGAGACCAAGGCTCTCAGAGGTCCCAAGGCGCCCAGCAAGTAGGTGGTCAAGCCAGAGATGGCTGGCTGGCTAAATCTGACCGCCACGGTCCCGGGTGCTCCTTGAGGATACCAGCAGGCACAGCCTGGGCGCTGCCAGGGGGCAGGTCCCAAATTCAAGGGAGCCCTCAGCGTCTGTGTGGGGTGATTCAAGTTTTGGGAACGGGCAGTTGGGCTAAACGCACAGCACCATGGATGTGTGAAATGTCCTCAAGAGGACACTTAAAAATAGCTCCGAAGGCCTGTTTTCGGATACATGCCTTGCCATGATAAAAAGGGAGCCCTGCACCCCCTCAAAGGCTACTCCCCAACCCCCTTTGGTGGGGTCCACCACCCCCTGCTTGCCCGGCCCTTCGGCTGAAGCTCCCAGGCCTGGACTGCAGAAGGTTCACCTCCATGCTGAAATGCCTCCCTCTGCCCAGTTACAGTCAGGCGGGCCACCCACAAAGCACTTCCCAACCCCCAAACACAAAGCACCCTTGACTGCCCCAACAGAAGCTCACAGTGCTTGCAAACAGCCTTGGTTAAGACCCAAGAAGCCTACCACCCTCAGGTCAGGAGACTCAGGACCCAGGAAGCCCACCACCCTCAGAGTTAGGAGACCCGAGACCCAGGAAGCCCACCGCCTGCAGGGTCAGGATACCAGGGACCCAGGAAGCCCACGACCCTCAGGGTCAGGACACCCAGGACCCAAGGAGCCTGCTTTCCTCAGGGTCAGGAGGCCCAGGACCTAAGAAGCACACCACACTCAGTAGGGTCAGGAGACCCGGGACCCAAGATGCCCACCGCCCTCAGGGTCAGGACACCTGGGACCCAAGGAGCCCACCTCCCTCCAGGGCCAAGCTTTGGCTTCAGGAAGGCATGTCCACCGTTAACCTGGGAACAGAGGCGCAGAAGCAGTTGTTCAGGAGGGGTGGTCCTGGGGTGCCGGCAGACCAGAGGGGGCCCTGGGCTCAGGGAGGGGTAGCCAGGGGGAAGAGGGAGCTCAGCCAGTCGGCTGTGGGGGGGAGAAGAGGGAGACAGGAGAGTGCCTGCCCCTTCCCTCCCACTCTCCAGGGGAGCGCAGCTGTTCCCAGCTTCCCGCCTTCCCTGAGACAGGTGCTGCTGCATTCTCACTTCCTCCCAGCCTCCTCCCCCTCCGGCAGGTGCTGAGTCAGCAGACCAGCTTCCTCTGAGGGCTGGGAGGCAGAGCCGGGCTCGTAGGGCGGGCACCACCGCGCGGGGACTTCCAGGAGGGCTCCCTTGCGTGGTGCACCTCAGGGCTGCCGTGGAGAAGCAGCCATTGGGAGCTTCTCCCTGGCCTGGAGCCTGAGGTCCGTGCCCCTGCTGAGCCTAGCCCTGATGGGCCCGCCAGGCAGTGGCAATGGACTCTCGCTCCCACCCGTCAGTGGAAGGCCACGTGCCTGCTGGGCCCTGCAGGCCTATGTCCGGGTGACAAGGCCACCAGGCAGTGGAAAAGAAGGCCCTTCCCATCAGAAGGAAAGTGCCGTGTATCAGAGCAGGACACACCCGGCCCGTTTCCCCCTGGGCAGGCCGGTAGTGGAGACATGGCCATCGGACTTGGCTGGACCTCGTGCGGGCAGTTCCTGATGGAGGGGACTCGAAGCCAGGGCTGTGTCCACCGTCCTGCACGGCCTGTCTGAGCACCGCCACCATGAGGAAGGCCGGACATTAACACGACTGTCGCCTCACTTCACGCAGCAAGTCCGGAAAGGCACAAGGACCTCCCCATCTGACAGGGAAACAGGTCTGATGGAAGGAGACTGACTTGCTCAAGACCACAGGCCTGGTGCAGTGGCTCACATCTGCAATCCTAGCATCCGAGGAGGCTGAGGTGGGAGGAGTTCAAGTCAAGCCTGGACAACATAGTGAGACCGCATCTCTGCAAAATGTCAAAAACTTAGTGGGCATGGTGGTGTTCGCCTGCAGTCCCAGCTACTTGGACAGCCACAGGGGAAGACCACCTGAGCCCAGGAGGTCAAGGCCGCGGTGAGCTGTGATTGTGGCCACCGCCCTCCATCTTGGGTGAGGGAGTGAGACTCCGACTCAAAAAAAAAAAAAAAAACCACAGGGTTAATCTGGCAGAACAAGGACCAGAACCTAGGTGCTGGAAAAGTGTCTCCCAATCCTGTTCCTTCCCAGGCCTCTTTCCTGCCTCCCACCTGCTTGGGCCTGCTCGTGGAAGGGAAGGGGCCAATGGAGGGCAAGTCTTGAGGGCCGCCTGACCCATTCCCCAGGCTCCTCCCTGCGTGGCTGGACAGCCAAGAGCAGATGGCCGTCAGGGCAGCACAAAGTAGCCTGGACTCCATGGCCACTGAGTGCATCGGAAACCACTGGAGCCCTACCCAAGTGGAACATTATACTGCCGCTAAAAGGGCCCCTTGTGAAGACGACATAGCAAATGTGACCGAGCCTGTGGCCGAGTGTTAAGAGAGAAATGGAGAATGGAAAATTGTGTGGGCACCCTGTTGATGGCTCAAGAAAAACACAAACGGATGGCAGATACATGACCCAAAATGTGCGAGACACTTCATCAATGTGAGCACAGAGGGGACTCCTAGGAGATTTTCTTCTGCTGTGGTTTCCTTTCTAAACTTTCCAAGATGTGGCTCCACTGCCTACCCATGACAGCCATTCCACGTTGTGGATGCCGGCAGTGAAGGCCTCGAGATGATCCCAGGTAGGAGGCAGGCCCTGCCCTCCACGTGTGGGTCCGAGTACCTCTGGAGGGGACACCTGTTACTTCTGTGGCCATCAGGGCACACAGCCAGCTCCCCCAAGCCCGCCTGTTGAGCTGGCATCTGAGGCGCGAGGCCTCGCTGCCCTGTGTTCCGACACCCAGTGCTTTCCTGCTTGGGCTTCTCTGGTCTGCCGTGCATCCTCCATGTTCCTTTCTGGGAGGCGCAGGGCGCAGTGTTGGGAACTTCAACCCCTTATAGCATGCCTGGCCGTGAGTGGAAGAGGCCTCTCTAGGCGCAGGCAAAACTGACCCTGTCCACCAGGGAGGGAAGGCAGCAACCCCTTTCTAAGTCTTGCCTTGATCCTGATAGGCTCTCGGCCACGTGCAGGCTACCGAGGGCAGGGCAGGGGCCGTGGCTAGGAGCTTGGTCACCTAGGCCCCACTTCTGGCTCAGCCATTGACTAGCCAGGAGAAGGGCAGCAAAGACTTTCCCACTCGGACTCAGTTTCCCCCTCTGTTCCCAAGTACCTCCTTGTGGGCTGTGCCCAGGAGGAAATGAGAAAGGGAAAGACAGCTCCAAGGGGGGTGTCCTCTCTGCAGACAACGTCCACTGGGAGTGGAGTCGCTGCCTGCGTGCCAGGCACCCCCTGCCCTCGCCTCTCCCGCTCTGTCACCGGGAGGGGCTCCCTCCAGCCCCGCCTGCCCCCAAGGGTAAGGGTGACCTTTCTGCAAAGCAATGGAGGCAGGACCCCCAGCCCTGGCCCCTCGGGTCAGTCTTTGCAAAAGGGGCGACTCGGACACAACTTGTTCAGGCGGACATTCAGGGCACAGTTCCCTGGAGTGGATGTCGTGAGAGGCTGCTTGCTCAGAGGGTGACCCGAACACCTTGGGACATGTGTGGGAAATCCGAAAGGCCTCCTGAGGGTAGGTCGCGCCGGAACGGGGAAGGGGAGGGTGACCTACTGCTGCCCGTTTCCCACCCCTGGCGGGAATGTACATTTCAGGCACCGGAAGTCTCAACTCCAGGCCTGCCCTGGGCCCCTGCCACGTCCCCTGGGCGCCACGTGCATCCCTTCCCAGGCGGACTCTTCCTTCCGCCTTCCCATCTGTCTTTATGGTCTTATGCTCCTGCCCCTCAGCACCCCACCACGGACACTGTCCCACCCATTCCTCCTTCCGGAAGGCATCTCGTGCCAGCCTCCTCCTGCCCCTGCCAGCCTGCCCCACCTCCTGCTGCCTCAGCCCCCGCCTCACCCTGTCATCTGAAGTGAGCTGTTTCTGTGCCCCTGTCCCCACAGCTCCCGAGGGTGAGTCCAAGTGCCTCCAGGGGCCTTTGGAAACTGGCTCCAAGCCTTTCCAGCCTCTCCGTCCCACTCTCCAGGCCGCATGCGTGCGGCAGGACTCCTGGAGCTGGGCTCTGGGGAGCGCCACAGAGGCAGGCAGGGATCCCGCATCCCTGCAGCCATGCAGGCCCAGGCCTGCACACAGGTCCCACGCACTCACGCACCCTTCCTCCCCCCCAACCCCTGCACAGAGCCACAGGCCTCAGCCCCCATCTCACCCCCGGATGCCCCCCTCACGTGATGCACACTGCCACAAGCCCCCTCCTCAGCATAGGCCACCCCTATGGTTGGGGGGCACTGGGCACGTCCTGGGTGTCTGCTGCATGCCAGGTGCCTTCCAGTGGCTTCGACACAGCCCGTGGGGGTTTGTGACAGCCATGGCCATCGCTTGGGTGCTCAGTCCACCCTTCAGGTGAGGGTCGGGCGAGGGCTCAGACCCTGGACCACTCTGAGCTCCTTCTGCCTCCCTTGTCAGGCGGGCTGTTCTGCCTTCTCATGGGCGCCAGGGCACTGAGCCCCCAAGACAGCGCCTGGCTTCAGAGACACGCAGCGCGGCCTCAGCGCGAGCCCCGGCTCCCCTCCGTCCCCCAGCACGGCGTCTGGCCCCAGTAGGCATTCCCTGAACACTCCTGGGCTGAGCGAACAGACACGCGCGTGGGTGCATGAGGAGCGATGGGACATAGGAGGTGCGGGCCTGGCGTGCAGTCTGGCTGTGGGCTGGAATGCTCACTTTCCATTCTTAGTTATCCTGAAAATCTGAGATTTCCCCAGGATACCCCCCAGCGTTCTCTTGGAAATATACTGGTTCAACTGTGGCTAAACCAGACCAGAAACCAATAAACACTAACTTGTGTTCACACGACGTTAGGCCAGGAATGCTGGGGAAGCTATCTGGGTCCACAGAGAGACCAGGGCGCAAGGGTCAGGTCTCGTGCATCGGTGCAGCAGTGGCCAGGTAGGGTTGGCAGGATGAAGTTCCGTCCTGACCCAGAGTCAGGACCTGCTGCCTCCTGTCCCTTGCTCCAGAAGTGCGCCCGTGCTTCCCCTAGCTGAGCCCAGAGCTGCTGCTTCCTAGCCTGGGAACCCTCAGTCTGCATCTATTTAAAGGTGGGAGGGGGCCAGGCGTGGTGGCTCATGCCTGTCATCCCAGCACTTTGGGAGGCCGAGATGGAAGGATCACTTGAACCCAGGACTTCAAGACCAGACTGGGCAACATAGTGAGACCCCATCTAAAACAAAAAAAAAGGCTCAAAACGTGAGCCGGTCATGGTGGTATGCGGCTGTAGTTCCAGCTACCCAGAAGGCCAGGGTGGAAGGATCGCTTGAGCCCAGGAGGTTGAAGCCATGGTGAACCGCAATTGTGCCATCTGGGCGACAGAGACCCCTACTCAAAAAAATAAAATAAATTAAAGGAAGTACATGGAGAGAGGTGGAATAGGAACAAGAGAGAGGTGGTCCAGCCTCTGTCATGTGCATGTCAGGACATCGGCACCAACCTTGATCAAGTGAGTAACAGTATTTGCCAGTTTATGGAAAAGTATTATAGAAGAAAACTCGTGGTTGGGGTGGCCCTCATTTGATGTCAGCGTCAAGAGAGTTCTCTTGCTCAGGAAGAGGAGCTGGGTCCCTCTCATTCCCAAGGGACCCGTTTACCCGACGGCTTCTCCAAAATCCTGAAGTCGAGTGGTTAAGACACACACGTGCCGGGTGGTCAGGAGAGCAAGTATTAAGAACCAGGGCTTGCAGTTCTTGAATCGTCCAGTCGGGGAAAGTCTCCATAATACATAAGTGTTTAGTTCTGACAATCTGGGTCAAACAGGACGCACTGGATAAATGGCTGAGAATGACATCCCACGAACCCACAGCTTTCTGTTGTGACTGGGTGACCGAACCATCCCCAGTACATATCGTCCAATAATTCTGAAATGTGTAACACCAGTTGAAAAAAACAAAGACTTGGCATTGGTTAATATTGACCTAGGAGCTGCCATTTCTCAAGGACACAAAGGAGGGGATCACCTGATCCTGATGGGGGGTGGTTTTATTCTTGTTGAGTTTGGAGCTGGGTGGTTTATTGTGCTTTCTCAAACCAAGAACAAATTTTAAAATCTCATGGAAACCAAATTTTTTGGGAAAAGAAGCTGCAGCAATAAACAAAATCCTCGAAGGCCTAGCCTCGCGGACGGTGTCTGTCCTCCTGCCCAAGGCACGGCAGAGCCTCCACTGGGAACATTCGTGTGAGTCCATGTGTCACAGTCAATCAGCTCAGCTTCCTCACCCAGGCTGGGAAGAGCTGGAGAACAAAGGGCGGAGCGGAGAGGGCAGCCGTGGGGGGAGAGGACGGACAGGCGAGTGCGGGGAGCCACACAAAAGGCTGGGAAGCTCTGTGGTCAGGCAGGGAGCGCCTGCGGGGAGGAGAGAGGCCAGCCGGGGAGGCAACCCTGGGGGAGCCAGGACCAGCCCATGGCCACGGGGAGAGGCTCCAGAATGGTGACCCTTTGAAGGAACCACGGATTTCTTTAGTCGACCGATTTCCTCAGTGTCTAAAACGCCTCATTTAGCAAGGCTTGTTCTGGGCTGAAATTGAATAGGTGTAATTGGCAAATGGTTGAATTGGGGTTCCACTCTGGGGGAAAAAAAAATACCTCTCCAGTGGCTTCTCCAATGCAATTATGGAAAAAAAACACATGTGAAGGGTCCGCCTCCAGATTCAATTTGAGGGTCGTCCGACATTCTTCTCCCCCACCCCTGCCCTCACATCCTACCCAACACGAGCACTGAGACAATGGCTGAGATCTGGCTTGCCTTCTTAGGGGAGGCCCGGGGGCCACAGATGAAGCAGCTGTCAGGCAGCGAGGCCATAATCAGCTTTAACGGGCTCACAGCCTGCAGAGGGCACAGACCCTTATTCCTCCAGGAACAGGTCTGCCTGTGTCCCCGGGATGGGGGCGGGGTGGCCTGAGTCAGTTTCTGTTTCAAACCTTTTCCTTACCCTGGATCTCCATGCAAGACTTATGGTGCAGGACCCGAGACTTTGAATATGCACACAGAGGAGGCGACCTTAAGACTCCAGATCATGGCCTCAACTACATGTAACATGTCACGCTCAGCATGATTTATAAGGACAGCCGATCAATGAGACAGGAGACAGAAAAATCAAAACACAACTCAAAATGGGTTTTGCAGGCGAGCCTGAAATGCTTCATGATTGCTAGTTAAGAACAGTATCCCTTTTCTCATCCTAAGTGTCATATCCCCATCTCCTCACCAGCGTCGCAGCCCCGGTGCCCAGCCCCAGTGCTCGTGTGGCTTGGAAACTAAGATGAATTGTAAAGGCCACCGACTGTACAGGTGGCCAGTCCTAGGGGTCCTCTCTAGACAGGTGAGCTTTTTCAGCACCCCAGGGAACTGAACCCTCCTATGGCCCCAGACGTCTATTTGTGAAAAGATGTGCACAAATGAGATTAAAGTCACCGTATATAAAAAAAAGGAAAGTAAAAAGAAAAGGCATTCACTCAAACCTTACAATGGGAGGTGGGGGTGGTGGGGGAGGGAAGAAAGCAAGGGGGGAATCTAAACAGCGGGGTACGACAATAAATGGGAAAACAGCAAGAGAAAAAGCACACTAGGTTAATATAGGAAAACTAGTTCTTTATTGAGAGATTGTATATTAGTATTAGTGAATTCTGTGTGTCACAATGTCGTCATGCACACGATACAAAAAAAAAGGCTGGGCCCACCATGCTTTGGAAGGGCAGCAGGACAAAAGCATACAAGGAGCAGCCGGCCCGGGGCCACACGACCACAGGACGGCTCAGCGGGCAACACCTCTACCGAGCGCTGTACATTGTCAACTGGGGGTGTAAAAAAATACAGACCATGCTTCAGTTTTAGTACAAGAAAAGGTGAAAAAGATACACAACCAAAAGGATATTCAATACAGAAAAAATTACCCACAAAATAAGAACAGGAAGTAATTCAGCACAGCAGAACACGCTACCCCTGTTTAATGGAAAACCGTTTTGCTGGGATGCTTTTTCTTTTTTTCTCTTTCTTTTCAGATTGCCAAATGGCAGTCTGGGGAGGCGGCTTGGGACTTTATTTTGGAAGGGCCCTCCAAGTAGGGACCGTATTCTTTCATGATCGCTGCTGTTTTGCTTCTGTTTTCTGGCCCGCAGCAGAAGGGAGCCGGCTGTTTAAGGGGGCGGCTCCAGGGCCAGGGCGGATGTCCAAAGATGCTCTCGACATCGTGCCGTTCAACAATCAAGACACTGTGGCTACGGCTGCCCCTTAAGCCAGGGACCTCAGTGCTTCAAATTTCCAGAGGCCAGCAAATTCTCAGAGGCCTGCAGTACCAGATATTCATTTCATCAGATATTTTCTTTTATATATATATATATATATATAATTTTTTTTGGCTCCGACTAATTGTAATCCTCAGTTATGCCTGGGTGCTGCTAGGAAACCAGTGGACGGCCACCCAGATAACTGGAAGATGGGATGCTGCCGCCTCCAAGCCAAGGCAAAAGGAATCCACTTAACAGGGATTTACAGTGCGATGTACTCAGCTAAACAAGATGAGGATACAAAAATGATCATTTCTCTACAGCTATTCTGAAATGGCCTACAGCCTACACTGCTACAATGGAAACTAAAAGAACAGAGTTAAGCTGGCAGACTATCTAGTAGTCGTACACGAAGATTGTGGTTTAGGACCTTGTTGAATTAAGCATTAGTATCCTCTATCGGAAGGTCAGAAATTCTTATCACCTCGTGCTGAATTTTACCCACAGCTCAGTTCACTCCTCAGCTCCTGAATTTCCTGCGGACGTGTTTGCCACGGAAGTAAACTTTAACTGACGGGCAGAATTTGTTTGGATTTTTGGGGGGGGGGTTATTGAAAATAAAATTTAAAGGCAGCTGAGCAATTTGAATTTCAAAACAGGGGCCCAGCATCCTGCGATGGTATTTAGGGATTGGTGGTATTAATGAAGATGATAATGATTTAATCAGGATAATTACACTTTCAGGCTCAACATCCTTCTTAATCATTTTTGAATTTCTGCCTAGTGTGATGTTCCACACCCGTTTTAAGAGGAAATGCCACGCAATAAGAGATCACTGTGAACTGGGGGGTGGCATTTCAAGGTCTCCTCCCACTCCCCCCTTCTTCCTCCTCACACACCCACTGCCCTCCACCCCAGGGCTAGGCTGGCCTGAGATAGGGGATACTGCCGCTTAAATAGCAATGCCTTCCTCAGATGGAGACAGGAAATGGTTAAGAGGGTGTCACAATACAGCTAAATGCGGAGGCAGAGGGTCACAGCGCACACAGCAGCAAGTTGACCATTCACTGAGCTACACAATGAAGAAAAAAAAAGATTTGATAAATGCAGAATGTCATCATTCTATCATCACACAAAGCAACTGCGGTTGGGACAGGCCTACGGGGCCGACCTGGTCTTCTGGGTTCTGGGGAGAGGCGGGGGCTGGGGCCGCTGGGGCTGGGCTGGGAGGCTCGGGGCTGGGCTTTCCCTTCCTCACCCAATCGGGCCCCCAGGCGCTCCGGAGCGCCGGTCCTGCGACCCACCCCCCGACTCGGCCGCCGGGCCCAGGGCGGCCAGGGGAGACAA
>NW_007163029.1:75079-76124 GCF_000164805.1 Carlito syrichta
AAGATTTTGTTCTTTTTTACGGCTGTGTAGTATTCCATCATGTATATGTCCAACAGCCGTTAATCCAGTCCTATTTTGATGGGCAGCAGGGTTGCGGGCAGGTTCGGAATATTTTGAACAATGGTGCAATAAACATACATTCACCGGCCTATCGGGCCCCCAGTCGCTCCGGAGCGCCGGTCCTGCGACCCACCCCCCGACTCGGCCGCCGGGCCCAGGGCGGCCAGGGAAGACACCATTTCCAGGGTGCGGGAGCGGGAGGGGGGACCCGAGCCGCAGGGATCTGAGCAGACGTGGAGTGGGAGAGGGTGGAGGAACCCTTTCCAAGAAGAGAAATCTGAGTCCAGAGGCAGAATACAAAAAGGAAAAAAAAAAGATGAATCTAAATGCATCTCGGATTTGCTGGGGAGGTGGGAATTTTTAATTGAAAGAAAATGGAAGCGATGTGGCGGGAGGGGGAACGTGGACCCTGCTGTCGCTGCAGAATGTCAGGGAGAGGGGGCCGTGCAAACACACCCCGCGGAGCACAGCGAAAAACAAAGCCCGCGCCGGCCTGCGCTCGCCCGACCGCGGCCCCCAGCAGGGCCTGGGGTGGGGCCGCCTCCCCTCGCACCCACGCGGCGCCCACCGCCGGGCACCCCGCTCCGGCCGGGCCCGGGGTGCACAGCCGCGCGCATGCGGCTCTCCGAGGCGCGCACACTCACACTCACACCCGGGCGCGCGCGCGCACACTCGCACACACGCACGGCATCCTGAGCCCGTGAAGGCAACTGTCATACAAAGGCAGTCGCGGGGTGCGGGGGGGCGGGCGGCAGCACGAGGGCAACACACACAAAGGGTTAAAGGGAGAGCTGGGTGGGAGAATCGTGCAGGCGCCCTCCCAGAGGGTGGGGGCTGGGGCGGGGAACAGGGCGGGCACCCAGACCCCAGCTCACGGCCATCGGCATTCAGGACCCAAAATGAAGAAACACAAAACACACACCCCAAAAAAGCAAATCACAGGAAGCCAGGCGTGCGCGCTCACACACACGCGCGCGCGCGCGCA
>NW_007163029.1:76702-81794 GCF_000164805.1 Carlito syrichta
GCGCTTGTAAGTTTCGGGGGGGGGCACGAGAGCGCGGCGTGCATGCCCCGGAGGCCCCTGCGCGGCGCGCGCGGGTCACTCGGGGACGTGCGCTCGGAGGCCAGCGCACGTGCAGAGCCCGACTGCGGGCCCGGGAGGCTGGAGGCGAGCGGGCAGCCGCAGACGGACACGGGCCTGCAGCCCAGACGCGCACACGCCGAATGCCTTGCCGAGGCCGGACACGTGCCCAGGACGCGCTCGCAGAGACGCGCGGAGGGGACCGGCCCAGCGGACCCAGCTTAACGGCGCCCACCGGGCTGCCTGCCCGGCGCCGCGGCGTTGCCCACAGTCACTGTCTGTTGAATTGAACCCCCACCCCAGCCTACTCCCAGTTTGCAGAGGCTGGTGCACACAGTCGATGGAGACACACTGTCTGGAAACCCGGGCCGCTGGTCCACCTGCTCCCGGAGCCGACAAGGTACACCCCGCCCTGTGTGCAGACACGCCCACCTGCACGCCGGCAGGTATGTGACCGGCTCTGCAGCTCCTGCAGTCCCACAGGGAGGCACAGCCGCTGTGTCACATGTGCCCTGGGACCGTCCAGCCACAGACATGCAAAACGGAAGCAGAGAGCCCCCGCCCCCCCACCCTGTTTTGAAGAGTCAGGCCTGAAGTCAGCACACCTGCCCTGAGAACTCACACAACCCTCAGACGCTCACGTTCGCACCAGCCACTCTCCACAAGGGAAGAACGGGACATTACCTACGCTGGGACTTGTCTTCAAAACCCAGTATCTCCTTTATTTAATATCTGATTTAAAAAACTAGGTAGGTCCTCCTACAGTATGTGGAACTGGAAGGAATCTAATCCAACCTAACCTACCATCACCTCTGAAATAAGGAAAAGGTACTTTGGGAGGCTGAGGCGGGAGGATTGCTTGAGTCCAGGAGTTTGAGACCAGCTGGACAACATAGCAAGACCTCGAACTCTACAAAAGATTTTCTTTTACTTGACCAGGTGTGGTGGCGCATCCCTGTAGTTGAAGCTTCTGGGGAGGGTGAGGTGGAAGAATGGCCTGAGCTCGGGAGGTTGGGGCTGCGGTGAGCCGTGAACATGCCATGCTCTCCAGCCTTGGCCACAGAGACCCTGTCTCATTAAAAAAAAAAAAAAGAACAAAGGAAATAATAAGAAGAAAGGGGACTCCTCGCCCACTTCATGCTGGGCTAGAGTCCACACAGGGAGGTGACCCACATCTGCCTGAGACCCAACCCTGGCAGCCCAGAGAGCGTCTCAGGAATGTCTGCAGAGCCTGCTCTGTACAGTGCTGGGAGGCTGCATGGAGTGCTGAGCAGGGCCACCTCTGAGGGGCACCAGCACAGAGGGTGGGGATGGAGCGGTCAAGGCTGACTCCAGGAAGGTGGCTGCTGAGACTTGAGCACAGGAGGGCGGGGCCAGTGAGGTGAGCTGTAACCCATCCCACCCGGACAGTGGCAGGGAGGGAGACACCAGGGCACAGCTGTCACCCACAGGCACACAGATCCTCCAGCTCCACCCTCACCTTCACCCTGAACCCCTCTGGCTACCTCCAGAGAACTCGGGATGGGGGCAGCCAGAGAGGAGCCCCCAGTGCCAGCCAAGCCTCACCCGGGACGGCTATGCCCCCACACACTTTTCTGTATTAATCCTCTGTTAAAGGAACACAATACTCCCCCTATACAAGTCTGGGAAAATGGAAGGACCTTAGCACCTGACTGCTAGGATCCTATGAGGCTTTGCCAACATCCGCAGACACCAGAGTCGCCATCCTGATCTACACACACCCCATCCTGCCTCCTAGGCTTCACACGTGTCAGACGCCTTCCTGCCCTCCTGTCTCTGATTTGATTTCACATGTCTCTGTAGTCTGACAGGAGAAGGTTTCATGAAATGACTGCGTCGTACTTTATTCTAGGGCGCTCCATTTCCCCTCCTTCCTTCCTTCCTTCCTTCCTTCCTTCCTTCCTTCCTTCCTTCCTTCCTTCCTTCCTTCCTTCAAGTCCGAGTCTCACTGTTGCCCAGGATGGAGTGCAATGGTAGACTCACAGCCACTGCAACCTCGACCTGCTGGGTTCAGGCGTTCCTCCAGCCTCAGCCATCCAAGCAGCTGGAACCACAGGCGTGTGCCACCACACCTGGCTAATTCTTTTATTTATTGTAGAGAGGAGGTCTTACCAATTTGCCTAGGCTGGTCTCAAACCCCTAAGCTCAGGCGGTCCTCTCAGCAGTTTCCCAAAGTGCTGGGATTACAGGCATGAGCCACCATGCCTGGCTGCTTCCAGTTTTCCATTGTTACAGATGACAATGATCAACTTCTGCAGGTGTTTGGCCTCCCGCCTCTGTTGAACCATGAGCTTAGAATGAGTGTCAGGATCGGTACTCCTGAGATGACACGTGTGAAAACTGTGTGGCCTTACGCTGCTTTATGGAAAGACAGGATTGGGTCTAGTGGCTCATGCCTGTCATCCCAGCACTTTGGGAGGCGGAGGCGAGAGGATTGCCTGAGTCCAGGGGTGACTGCTGAGGCCATGCACAGAGGCCATCCCTCATCAAGGAACAGACCAGGGAGGCAGTGAATCCATTTAGCCATTGCTCACACAGCAGCAGCTGGGTGTGGTGGCTCCACCTGTAATCCCAGCACTGGGAGGCCGAGGCAGGAGAATCACTTGAGCCCAGGAGTTCAAGACTGGTCTGGGCAGCATAGTGAGGCCCTACCTGTATGGAAAAGAGAAAATTAGCTGGGCGTGGCGGCATGTGTCTGTAGTCACAGCTACTCTGAAGGCTGAGTCGGGAGGGTTGCTTGAGCCCAGGAGGTTGAAGCTGCAGTGAGCTGGGACTGTGACACTGTACTCCAGCCTGGGCAACACAGTGAGACCCTGTCTCAAAAAACAAGCAAACAAACCACATTTATACACAGAGAAACTACCACATTGGTCAGTATGTCCACATCCACGTGCAGGCATCAGCCTCCCGTGAGGAAGGCACTGCGGTGGACTGGTAGGAGCCATTTCATGTTGACATTCCTCAGTCTCAACACACCCGCCTATCTAATGGGGATGATGAAAACCTCTACCAGACCCTACAGGAGACTGAGCAGCACAGAGGATTCTAGAAGCGTGACTACGGTGGGGTCTCCAGAAGGAAACCTGGTTATTGCCTTGCCCATCTCTTGTTTTACAAATGGGATTTGGAGACTCAGAGCCAGCCTGTGAACATGGTCACGACCTTTCGCGGCTGTGTTAGAATGAGAACGCACGTCTCCTGTCCCTCAGCCTGGCCCTGCTCCTGCTCTGGGTCGCTTTCCTTGTGCCAGGGTGACTTTCTGCTCTCCCTGACACTCATTAAAGTCCACAGAAGTACAAGGAAGTAGATTTCTGAAACAGAAAGATCTGTAGGATGAGGCTGTTCATTGGATTTTTTTCCTTCGTGTTTTTTTCCTGCCCCAGACTGAACTCGATGCCTGGTGGTGTCTGCAGGCCTCACTTGTGAGACTCAGGAAGTATGAACACGAGAAGTGAAGGTTGATCTGTCATTCCTGATCCAGAATGGAAGAGCACGGCCCCAGACAAGGAGACAGCACTGTCACGCTTGTCCCTGACCTGCTGTGACTCCTCACTCTTTGGTTTCTAGGATCAAGGTCTCACTCTGTTACCCTGGCCGGAGGGCAGTGACATGATCACGACTCACCGCAGCCTCTACCTCCTAGGCTCAAGCGATCCTTCTACCTCAGCCTCCCGAGTAGAGGTATGCACCACCATGCTTGGCTAATTGTTTTCATTTTTGTAGAGACAAGGTCTCCTCATGTTGCCCAAGCTGATCCTGAACTCCTGGCCGCAAGCAGTCCTTCCCCTCGGCCTCTCAAAGTGCTGGAATTACAGGCCTGAGCCCCCATGCCCAGCCAGAAGTGTGTGTGTGTTTTGTTTGTTTGTTGAGTTGAAGTCTCACTCTTTGTCGCCGAGGCTGGAGTGCAGTGGCACGCTCACAGCCACTGCAATCTCGACCTGCTGGACTTAGACGATCCTTCCGCCTCACCCTTCCAAGTAGCTGGAACTACAGACGCAGCCCACCATGCCCGGTTAACTTTTTTGTAATCTATTGTAGAGACGAGGTCTCACCAAATTGCCCAGGCTAGTCTCAAACTCCCAGGCTCAGGCAATCCTCTCGCCTCGGCCTTCCAAAGAGCTGGGATGACAGGCTGAGCCACCACACCCCACTTGAAGCGTGTTTTTTAAGAACACCTCCTTAGGAGCCCAACATCGGGTCTAAGTTATGATCATTGCCCCTTAATCAACAAATAAAAACAAGCCCACCAGGGTAGTCACATAGGCATCAACATGTCCAGGCCTGATGGCAGAATTCCTGCTCTTCTCTGCACTGTGTGGGCATCAAGTAGCCACTGCTCTCAAGCTGTGCAGAGCGGCTGTGCTCCAGCCAACAAGTCCACCGGGACTGGGGTTACGACAGCATGTGCTGTGCCTGGCAGGGATTCCAGACAGCCTGCTGCAGAAGAAGGTTCCTAGCACTGGTGGTCCACTGGGGAGTCAGGGCACAAACACCAGAAGATAAAGAGTGATGGAGAGGAGCTGTCCAGGGAGCTCATGCCTGTCTTCCCAGCACTTTCGGAAGCTGAGGTGGGAGTTTGAGACCAGGAGTTTGAGACCAGCCTGGGCAACATGGAAAGAGCTTGTCTCTACAAAAAGTGTAAAAAAGTAGCCGGGTGTGGTGGCGCATGCCTGTCGTCCCCGTTAACGGGGAGGCTGAGGCAGGAGGGTCACCTGAACCCAAGAGTTCGAGGCTGCAGTGAGCTGTGATCATGCCACTGCACTCCAGCCTGGACAAGAAAGCAACACCCTGTCTCTGAATGAATGAATGAATGAATGCATAGGAAGTTGGGGTTTTTTTAAATAGCTACCTATAACCAAGGATGATAGTGAGTTAGACAGAAGTCGGGCTGGGCTTGAGCAGTCAGGAAATCCTTCAGATGGATCGTGGGGGGGGCCCTGAAGAGTGGGTCCATTTTGAACAGACTGAGAAAATGGGGGTGGGGCGGGGGGGGTGTAGGCACTGAGTCAAGGAG
>NW_007163029.1:81928-83422 GCF_000164805.1 Carlito syrichta
GGGAGGGGGCCGCTTCAGGCTGGGCCGGGGGGAGGAAGCCGGTCTGGGGGCCGAGCCCCTGCCCCTCGCTGCTGGGACAACCTTCTCAGAGGATGGCACATGGGGGGACGCCGGGGACATGAAAGAAGAGGGAGACCGCGCAGTACCCTGTCCTCCCAGACACACCCGTCCCTTCATGGTCAGGAGCTGCTTGGCTGGTGGAGGTGGAGGTGGAGGCCAGCACGGGAGGCCAGCGCGGGAGGCCATCGTGACACGGCAAGAGCTTCGCCTTCGTGTGCGCCACAGGGCTCCAGGAACAGCACGAGCCCATCCTCCCGAAGGTGGCTTCTGACCCGATGGGCCCTCCACGTCCAGCTCCCAGGGGCAGGAGGGCCAGCAAAGAGGGGCGTGTTACTCGTGGGGCCAAGTCCAGCCCGCAGAAACCTGGGGGACACACCAAGAGCTGTCCTCACAGCCTCAAGCGCCGGGGAAAGAGATGAGGTGTTGGGGCCTCTGGCAGAGGCACTCTGCTGACCGTGCCATGTGGAGACAACAAGGTGCAGCTGGAACCAACTGGAGAAGTCCCTGGGGAAGGCTGGCTGGCCAGATCTTAAGGATGCTGGGGAGCTGTTGGGTCTCGATGGAATGTGGATGTGGTGGTGACATTTACACAGAGAGCCCTCACATAGTTGGCCTTCTGTACCCGCAGGGTCCACATCTGCAGGGCCAATCAACTTCAGTAGGCCGAGGCGGGAGGGTTGCCTGAGTCTAGGAGCTTGAGAGCAGCCTGAGCAACACAGCAATACCTCATCCCTACAAAAAAAAAAAAAAATCAAGACATTAGCCAGGCGTGGTGGTGCACGCCTGTAGTCCTAGCTACTTGGGAGGCTGAGGCGGAAGGATTGCCTGAGTCCAAGAAATGGAGGCTGCGGTGAGCCATGATTGTGCCATTGCACTCTGCCTGGGCGACAGAGGGAGACCCTGACTCTAAATAATGAAATAACACAATGAAATAAACCATCATGATTCTGGCATGCCCTTGGGAGAATGGCACCCACGGACTGGCTTGATGGCAGCTGCCACCAGCCTTCCATTTGCAGAAGGCATGGTGTCTGCAATGTGCACTGAGGAGGGACCAGCAGAGGGGGCCCACGACGGCCCCAAGTGTATTCACTCTGTGGCCCATTTCACGGGTCCCCTGTGGTTGGACGTCGACATCAACTCAGGTTTTTGCAGATCATTCGATAACACTCAGTTGTTTCTGTAGAAAAAAAGAATCTAACGGTGGAATTGATGGGTCAGAAATAAGCATATTTTCAGACTTTTAATACATGTTTTTTTTATCCTACTGTGACTTCGGTCTCTGTATTCACAGCCCAACCTCATCCCAACTGGAGGTAGAAGTGATTTGTGCCGAAAGAGGCCATGAAAATGCTATGGGGGCAGGGGGCGGACAAGGAAAGAGAGTTTCTGGCCAGGTGGACTGGCCGGTGACTGCTGCAGGGACGCCTGGAC
>NW_007163029.1:83934-96215 GCF_000164805.1 Carlito syrichta
AGATATCATCTACCGGCCAGGCACGGTGGCTCACACCTGTCATTCCAGCACTTTGGGAGGTGGAGACAAGAGGATTGCCTCAGCCCATGGGTTTGAGATCAGCCTGGGCAACTTGGCGAGACCTTGTCTCTACAATAAATCAAAAAATTAGCAGGACGTAGGGGTGCGCACCAGTGTTTCCAGCTACTCGGGCGGCTGAGGAGGAAGGATCGCCTGAGCCCAGCAGGCTGAGGCTGCGGTGGCCATGAGCATGCCACTGCCCTCCAGCCTGGGGCAGAGTGAGACTCCGACTCAACAAAAAAGACATCATCTACCTTATGCGCAAAATGCTTGGGCGGGGAGAGGCTTGGGCAGGGGAGGTGGGTGGGGCTGAAGGTCGGGCCTAGAAGCTGTGACCTGAGCCAGGGGCTTCGAGGAGGGAGGAGAAATGGGACAGGCCCCAACTGTGCAGCCAAGGATGGGGTGTCCTGCAGGCGCTCCCTCCCAGGGCCACATGAGGATGCTAGTGGGGGTTGTGACCCGAGGGCCCCATGCGCTCGCCTCTGAGGTGGGCTTCCCTCCTAGCCCGCTGCCATGAGCCAATTCTCCACGGCCCTCATGTGTCCCTGATTCCACTCCTGCTGACACGAGGCTCTTCTGTGCATTCACCACTGACTCCCACACGGGGATCGCCTCGTGCTCTGGTCGGAGGAAGGCGGCCTGGGCTGCGAGGGTGCTGGTATCCCGTTATCGACCATCCGTCCTCCCCTTCCTGGACAACGCAACTCTTTCGAGCCAGGGTTTCATTCTTGCCCAGGCTGGAGTGCAGTGGCATAATCACAGCTACTGCAGCCTCGACCTCCTGGGCTCAGGCCATCCTCCTGCCTCAGCCTCCTGAGTAGCTCGAACCACAGCTGGGTTTTTGTTTTTTGAGAGACAAGGTCTTGCTATGTTGCCCCTGCTGGTCTGGAACGCGTGGCCTCATTCAAGCCTCCTACCTTGGCTTCTCAAAGTGCTGGGATGACAGGTGTGAGCCACCACACCCAGCCAATTCTACAACTTCTGATTTTTGATCCAGCATATGGCCTTCTGGAATAAAGACTACATTTCCCAGGTGCCTTTGAGGCCAGGTGTGACTACGCTCTGACCAATGGGATGTAAGCAGAAGTTCCCGTGTGACTCCTGGGAAGCTCTTTAAGGCAAGGAGTGTGTATCTCTCTGTTCCCCTACTGCTGTCCCAGCCCGAAGGTGGGCCTTGGGGCTGGTCCAGAACAGCCCTACAGGGCCACAGGGGATGCATGTGCTGAAGTCAGGGAGGGTAAGCCTGATGAGTTCGTGTGACCCCTCCACCGGCCCCAGATGGCCTCCCCGTGGCCCCTTTAAGCTGGGAGAGAACGGCATTTCTGACTTACTGAAGCCATTGCTACTTCTCTGTGTCCTGCCTGCAGCCCGGTGTGAGATCACTGCCGCACCACCAGTGCCTCCCCAAGGGCCCTCCACCTGGGGACACTCCATGCAGGGGGCCCTCCACCTGGCTGTGACGCAAGCCCTCGCGGAGGCTCATGGAGTCGCGTGGGGTGTAAGTTTCCAAGAAGAGACACTGGTGGGTGCCTCTTGAGGAGGAATGATCGCCTGAGCCCAGGATCCCCAGAGGCGTGAGCGGGGAAGGTGGCCCCATGCATTCAGTGGCTGTCGGATATGGACGGGACCAACCGGGTGCGACAGATGCTGCTGCGTCGGCTTCCCCGTAGGCCATGGTGGCATCACAGGCCCCTCCTTGGGGGTGGGCAGGGGTGGGGGGAAGGCCACATGGAGGGGACAGGGCCAGCCCGGTGCCCCATCCCTGGGCGCTGATTCCATGTGCCAAGATCTCGCTTACAAGGCCGAGCCCCAGGTCTCAGCCCCGGATATTCTGACTCTGGGCGGCTGAGGGCAGGGCCCGGGAACCTGCATTTTTGCAAGCAAACCTCCCAGCAAGCAAAATTTTGGCTAGGGACCCCTCTTGGAAAAACCCAGCTGTGAGATGGAGACTGTCAGCCACGAGCTGGGCCGCTCTGCGCCCACTCCCCTGACCGCTGAATTCCTGGCATGCTGCGGATCGGTTGTTCAGCACCCGTCTGTGGGCACGCGGGAGCCACTGTGCATTTTTGAGCAAGAGAGTGACCTGAAGAGCCTGCCCGCTTCCGTGGCTTTGTCTGCTGAGGAGAACAAAAGAAATTTCTGATCCCACTGGAACCGAGGTTGCAAAAAAGTCAGGCTCTCAGGCCAATGCTCTGCTCTGCGGCGGCTCAGCCTACTTTCTGACTCGGCCTGCATGTCTGCCTGGCTGCGTAGACCCTATGCAGTGTCATCTGGCTGCTCATCTGGAGACCCGGACCGGGACACGGGGCAGAGGTCAAGTCGGGGCCTGAGACTGGCTGGGCTTCTGCAGAGCCTCGCTCCGGTGCTCCTTCCCGCGCCCTCGGTGTCTCCAGGCCGGGTCACCTGACGCCCCGCAGCCTTCCCTGCAATGCCTGGCAGCTCTGCCATCCCCCTCTCTTGGATGGGGAAACCGAGGCTCTGGGAGATTTGGAGATTGTGCCAAGGATGCAAGACACACGTTGGGCACACACCCGGGCACGCCTCCCAGCCCCAGTCACTCCGTGCGAGGCACAGCTCTTGTTGGCCTGGTTTCATCTCTGTCCAGGCCCCTAGAGGGAGGTGGGTCCCACCCCTCACTAGAGTGTTTGGCCTTGTCTTACAGTGGAGTCTGAGGGCCCACAATCTCCTTCAGGCCCTCACAGTGGGCACAGTGCCTTAAAATGCCACCATCTCTCACTCCTTGGGGTTAAGACGTCACTCCTGGTAAGAACGCAGCCTTAGGCTGGGTGCGGTGGTTCACACCTGTAATCCCACACTTTGGGAGGCAGAGAGGATTACCTGAGCCCACGGGTTCCAGTCCAGCCTGGGCAACTTGGCAAGAGGTTGTCTGTAGATTAAATAAAAAAATTAGCTGGGCATAATGGTGCGTGCCTGTAGTTCCAGCTACGTGCCTGTAGTTCCAGCTACGTGGAGGGATTGCCTGAGGCCACCAGGTTGAGGGTGTGGTAGCTGTGAGCATGCCACTGCACTCCAGCCTGGGTGATGGAGTGAGACTACAACTCAAGCAAATTAACAAACAAATAAATAAATAAACAAATGTGGCCTCGTAAAAGGCAGCCAGTGTCCATGCTGATGGACACTTGGACAACCTCCTGGGCTCAGCTCCGCCCAGCTCAGTTGTCACCAAGCAGCCGAGCCTCCCTTCAGAGCCTGTGTCCTCTCTCCTTGCTGCTGGGCCTCTCTGGGGAGTCTCAGCGCCTTGGGCTAAAGGCCTTAGACAAAGGATGGAGGTTCAGTTTTGGACCAGGCCAAGGGGTAGATCGGAGAGGACTTCCAAGTCCCTGGGAAGCCGCTGCTGATTGTGTGGCTGGTTCTGGGGCCC
Source organism: Carlito syrichta (assembly GCF_000164805.1). NCBI lineage: Eukaryota > Metazoa > Chordata > Mammalia > Primates > Tarsiidae > Carlito > Carlito syrichta. The sequence goes on from NW_007163029.1 coordinate 87,377, forward strand.
AAGGGAGAGGTGGAGGCCGGAGCCCAGGCCCTGCTGGGCCCAGAGGGAGGTGGGAAGAGAGGCCCTGGGGCAAGGCAGGTGTGGTCCAGTTGGAATGACCTGCGGCATTGAGAGCAGCTGCATGGGGGCCCTGGGGTCAGAGACCCAGAGGGGACTGTTGGCAACATCCAGGCCGCCATCTCTGCTACCCGCCCGCTTAGGAGGAGAACCCCTTCAACCATCACCCCCAGGCGACCGCGCAGCCTCAACGAGGGGCTTCTGTGTAAGGGGTTCCCCACATCCCAGGCGGCCTTTCTGGGTGCCGTCTGGCCCTGCCAGGGCAGATGCCCTCCCAGCGCCCTGGCTGCTCCCACACCCCCAGCCCTCAGATTCTCACACCCAGGTGGGCCCTCCAGTTGTGGCTAGGGGAAGGCCTGTGGTGCCCCTGGAAGGGCTGAGGGGAGGCACCTCCTAGGGACTTCCAGACGAGGCTGCTGGGGCAGGGAAGGGGCGGGGAGGGGCTGGTGCCTGACAGGCCAGGGGTCAGGTGGGCACGAGAGACCTGGAGGTCGCCTGAGGCAGGAGGACAGGGACAAGCTGTCACTTCCTGGCCAGAGGCACGAAGGGCACAGCCCAGCAGCCCAGGAGGACAGGACGGCAGAGGGGGCTTGGGGTGGCTGGATGCCCGCACACGCGGCTATCACTGGAAAGTCTTCCCACTTCAGCCCCACCCCCATCCCCATGGTCTCAGCCCCCAGGCTCTCCCCCAACCCCACCCCTATGGTCTCATGCACCCCCTGCCCCCAGGCTCACAGATCTCACCACCAGCCTGCCCCTGAAGGCTTCTGAATTTGCCATTCTTGCCAGGGTCACCTCCCCACCAGGGAGTTCTTCCATGGGTTGACCCCTGCTCTCCTGGGCTCCCCTACCCAGCAGGAGGCTAAGCCCTGAGGGCTGTGGTTTTGCACGTTGTCCTAAATCCCTCCATCTGCCTGCCTCTCAGAGCTCACACTGGGCCCATTTCTGTTTTTCTGCAGCCCTGGTGAAAGGTGAAACTCAGTTTCAACCAGGACACCGTCCCAGCCTCACTGTGTTGTTTATTGGTGACGGCAAAACATACGTCATGCAAAAGGTGCCATTTTAGCCACTTCAAGTGTCCATTCACACTAAGGACATTCACATTCAGGGCAGTTGCAATGTGTAGCTGTCACCCCAGTTTCCAGAACTTTTCATCACCCTGGACGGAAGCCCTATACCCACTACGCACCCATCCACCTCCCCCTGGCCCTGGTAACCTCTGATCTGCTGTCTTGGGGGATTGTGCCTGTTCTAGTGTCTTGGGTAAGGGGAATCCCAAACTGTTCTTTTGTATCTGGACTGTGTCACTTGTCATATTGTCCTCAAGGCCTACCCATGCCAGCAAGTGTCAGGATATCATCCCTTTTTATGGCTGAGTATGACCCCCATGTGTCATACACATCTTGTTGATCTGTTCATCCATCAGTGAACACTCGGGCTATTTCCAGCTTTGGGCTATTGTGAATAACGCTGCACAGGCCTGACACAGCGGCTCATGCCTATAATCCTAGCATTTTTGGGAGACTGAGGCAGGAGGATTGCTAGAGCCCAGGAACTCAAGGCTGCAGTGAGCTATGACCACACCACTGCACTTCAGCCTGGGTGAAAGGGCGAGTGCTTTGGGAGGCCGAGGTGAGAGGATCATTTGAGCTCAGGAGTTGGAGGCTGCAGTGAGTAGTGATTGTGCCATTGCACTCCAGCCTGGACAATAGTGTAAGACCCTGACTCAAATGCATATATATATATATATCTAAAAAAGTAGATTTTTCCCTATGAATTACAATACCCCCCATGCCATCCCTTAGACTGCTGGCCAGAACTGAGTGGCATGCTCATCCTCTAGGTGTCGAGTCCACCCTGGGACAGTCGCCATGCAGGGAATTGAGGCGTCTGTGACCAGCTTCCACCATTCATAACCCACCTGAGTCTGCCTGATGCCAGCTACACATAACAGTATTCTGTTAGGCAGGAAGAGAGGCCAGGATCACTGGGGACAATCCTGGCACCAACACGTTCCATGTGTGACACTGTCCCTCAGGCAGAGACCTGGGCGACAGCCCCTACAGCAACAGCTGCCAACATCTGGGAGGACGTCTTCATCATCGAGAGGGGTCATCATGACGAGAGTCAGCCTGGGCCTGAGGAGGTGCCTGTGCTGCAGTGGTGAGGCTTCGGGAGGCCAGCGCTTGAGTGAAGACCAGAAGAACACCATCCGTGTGCCTCCAGCTTGAGGCTGCTGCCTGCTGCCCACAGCACCTGGCCACACAGAGGCACAGGCAGCCGTGCTGTCCCCACTTGCTGGGTTGGTTGTCCTTGGCCAGGCCCGGCTAGACTGCCTCCCCCTTCCCATGGCAGTACTCACTGGCCCCTTCTGAAGGAGCTTGGGTCTTTGGGGCTCAGAGAGACCCAGTCAGAGTGGAGCTGTGTTCCCAGAGAATGTGTCCACTCCCAGCCACAGACGGGAGGTCGCGACCGTCGCAGCTGTCCAGGCCATGGAGAGATGGAGTTAGCAGGACTGAAGCCTCAAGCTATCTGATCAGAAGGTAGAAGAACTGGGCTGGGCGCAGCGGCTCAGCACTTTGGGAGGCTGAGGCAGGAGGATCACTCGAGCCCAGGAGTTCAAGACCAGCCTGGGTAACATAGTGAGACCTCATCTCTACAAAAAATTAAGAAATTAGCCAAGCTAGCTACACAGGAGGCTGAGGCGGAAGGATCTCCTGAGCTCAGGAGGTCGAGGTGGTGGTGGCCGTGATTGTGCCACTGTACTCCAGCCTGGGTGTCAGACCCCGATTCAAAAAAAAAGAAGGCAGAAGACAGAGAGCAGCTTGAACACACATCCTGGGTTCACTGCCTTCCGAAATTCCCTAAAACAAATACGAGTGCCAGAAGGCAGGTGGAAGGTGTTCGTCGGCAGGGGACGGGCCCGGGGCAGAATCCTCAACCAGTGGGAGGAAGCTGGAATGATGGGTTCACCACGGAGTCCTCTAGTGCCTCAGGAACAGCCTCTGGAATCAGGAGTCAGGGAGGTTGGAGAAGCCGCGGAGGTCTGAGAAGAGCGGTATCCCCCAGGTTCCCCTCAGGCCAGGGCTGGGCACTGCCCCTTCTCCACCAGGGCGGGCGGGGTTCACCTCCGCAGGAGACAGAGCAGAGTCTTTGGGCAGGACTCTGCTCAGCATCCAAATCGCCAGCACCAGATCCTCCAACAGGAGACAGAGGGGGACCTCTGGGCATGTGAGCGCCTGAGGGGAGAAGCCTGAAGCCACCGACCCAGGGATCCCAGCACTGCTTGTCAGGATCACCTACAGAGATGCTCAGCCACCTGCCTGCCCCCGCCACTCACGGACACGTGGTCCTGCCCATCCACCCCCACACCTCCTGACAAGTAGGAGGCTGGGAGGCCAGACTTCCCAGGAAAGGCTCCAATCGGGAGGAAGCCAAAAAGCCAGAGGCGGCAGAGACCCTGCAGGAAGAAAAAAAAATTTTTTAAATCATGAATATCCCAGAGCAATGAGAGATGTTGCCTGTCAAGAACAGAATGTTATTTTTAAAAGAACACTTAGAGAACAAGAAAAAAGTATCCTTGGAATTCAAGAGCACGAGAGCAGACAGGAAGCTCAGTGGAAACTTGGAGGTCAACCTGAGGTCGTGTCCCAGAGAGTGGGCTGGAGAGACAGAGATAAGGACAGCCCGGACGGAGTCAGCAGCGAGAGAGGAGCGCATCTGCAAATAATCCCAGGACTTTCTGTCCAGGAGGACACGAGTCATGGAAATGTCATACAATTGTGTCCTTCTGGGGCTTCACCTCTTGCCCCAGGGCTCCAGCAGAACTTCCCAGTATCCCTCAGTATGTGGTAAGGTGTGGTCTTTATGGGAGAAGGCGATGCCAGGATCTGTAGGAAGAGACGGGCAGACGAAAGATGGGCCTGGGCGTGGTGGCTTGCCCCGGTAATCCCAGTTCTTTGGGAGGCCAGGGTGGGAGGATCCTTCGAGGCCAGGAGTTCAAGACCAGGGATGGGAACCCTGAGTCTCCTGTCATTCCATGAGGGTGCTGCTGGGATGCCATCTGGTTTCTGTGGAGGGACCCTCTCCTCACTGTGGAGCACGCCTTGTCATGGGAATAATGGGTGACTGGGCAGGCAGCCACTTGGCATCCGGAAGCCTTGGGGCCTGCGGGGGCTCGTGGGTGTCCCCCCCAGTCCTTGCTGGGGCAGTGGGGAAGGAAGCTGAGCTCAGGTGAAACTTCTGCTGGGATGGGGACACAGTGTCCGGCGACCAGACAGAATCACCGCAGCTGAGCACCAAATGGCCCACTGAGCCTTCTCTGTTAAACTCTGCTGTCTCTATGTGGCTCTTTGAGCTGTGGCCGCCATGTTTCCTTAGCGTTGGCCCCTCCCCTACCTTGAGGAAGAGAATCCTCTCTCTCTCTCATTTACTTTCTTTTTTTTTGAGTTGGAGTCTCACTCTGTCGCCCAGACTATAGTGCAGTGGCCGCTCCCAGTCACCGTAGCTTCGACCTGCTGGACTCCGGCGATCCTTCCGCCTCAGCCTTCCGAGTAGCCGGAATTACAGGCATGCGCTACCACGCCCGGCTGATTTTTTTGATTTATTGTAGAGATGAGGTCTCGCTGCCCAGGCGGGTCTCAAGCCTGCCGGCTCAGGCAATCCACTCACCTCAGCCTCCCAAAGGCGCGGGATTACAGGCTGAACCACCGAGCCTGACTTCATTTACTTTCTAAATAAACTTTGCTTGAAAATTTTTTAAAAAATTAAAGCAAATACATTCCAAAATCTTTTCTTAGTGAGCAACTGTGCTCTTGGTGAACCACAAAAACCGAGGTAGAGGGAAACACACACAAAAAAAGAGCCATGAAAACATCTGGGGCAGGAGAGGGAGGTTGGAACAGTGCAGTGGGAAGCCAGTCCAGACCAGGGCGGTTGTGATCACGACTCTGCTGCTGCCACAGTGTCAGTGGGTGATGTCCTTTCCCAAGGCAAGTGAGTAGCCAAGGAAGAGAAAGCCATGAGATGAGGCTCAGGATTTGCAGGCTCCAACTCTGGAGGAAGACAGAGGGAGTCTTCAGGGTGATGGCCATGGAGTCCCAGGATGACATGTAGTTGGTGAGCCTAGGAAAGAGTGAGTCCAGAATGGAAGAAAATGCAGGACTCCAAGAGGGAAGAATACTGTGGGAAGAATATGCAGTGAGTCCCAAGAAAGCTAAGCAAATGAAAACAGCAAAGCGATTACTAACTTCAGGAAAAACAAAGGCCAAAAAGAGAATAAGAAAGAAAATGATAGCCTGCATTACAATACTCAGCTGTGAATGACTTTTGCAAAGGCATGATAGTCTAGACTAAGTGCTGATTTCATCAAAAAGCGTAAAATAGCCATATTGGAAGGAGGGGGAGAAAGAGGAGAGAGGAGGGCAGGGATACTGACACAAAAGCATGAAACCTAATCTATCATAATAAGAAATCAATGTGTAACATCTGTGATTAAGTAATTAAAGGACAGCAGTATAGGCATATTCCTCAGACAGATGGAAATGGGCAATTTCCAGGAAAAAACAAAACAAAACAGATAATAGAGTACAGTACTAGCCTTTAAGAAAGAAATGGGTGGTGAGAAAGAGTGGGGCAGGGAACTGTCACATTGTCATAAGCCTTTAGTACTATTTGGCTTTGGTTTCTCTCTCTTTTTCTGAGACAGGGACTCACTCTGTTGCCCAGGCTGAAGTGCAATGACACGATCCCAACTTACCGCCATATTGACCTCTTGGGCTCAGTAATCTTCCCACCTCAGCCCCCTGAGTAGCTGGGAGAACAGGCACACTGCCCCCCCCCCAGGTAATTTTTGTAGACAGGGTCGCACTTTGTTGCCCAAGCTGGTCTCAAACTTCTGGGCTCAAGCAGTCCTCCGGCCTCAGCCTCCTAAAGTGCTGGAATTACAGGTGCAAGCCACCACACCTGGCCCATCCTGATCTTCAAAATTGATTAAATGAATAAAAATACAACAATATTGACAGGCTATGACATGGAAATTGTGCCAATGTCTGATTTGATTGACTGACTTGTGAACACTAAGTAAAGACTCATGTTGTTTGCTCTTAATAGCTTTGGGTCTGTGGTTCTTCCCAGAAAGGTGAATATATCCAAACTATACAATAAGCATTTGTGGAGGAAATGAATGAACCAATAAATGAAACCACCAGAAGTACAAGCATAATGCACTGACAAGAATTTCGTGGACACTGGTGTTTGGTGGACAGAAGCCATCTGTCAGGGACTGTGTTTGCTGGGGTCTTCCAGAGAAACAGGACATACAGAGGTATCTGAGAGGGGATTTAGGATGGGGGCCCCCAAAGAACCCTGAATTGATTGACCAAGGATTGTGTATTTGTTCAGACATGTTTAAACTTCAGTTACCTTCAAAGCATTCTCTGCTGGATACCACACATGCATCAAGAGGCTTTTTCCACTGTTCAAAACAGTTTTTGAACTCATCCATGTTGATGCCTTTTCATGCTTCTGCCATTTTTTGAGGATTTTTTTCATCCAGAGAAACAAACAAAAAAAGTCACTCTGGGTGAGAGCAGGTAAATAGGGAGGGTGAGGCACAGGGGTCATGCCGTTTGGGTCAAAAACTGAACACTCAGCACAGTGTGGACTGGTGCAGTCATAAACCACCCATCATGAAATGGGCAAACGCACTGAAAGAATATTCACTGAAGCCAAACGCAGCCTCTCCCGGCAACACTGGCTGGTCCATGGAGGCCAATGTGTTCCTAGAACACTCATCTCACAGGGGAAGCCTGGACTATACGGAGTCCACCCTCCAAATGATAACTCCAGGTTTTTTAAGGGGTCCCCTTTTGCATTAGGAATTGACTGTGGAGGCCAAGAAATGCCACGATATGCTGGATGCACACCGGAGAACAAGGAAGTTGGTAGTAGAATTCAGTCTGAGTTCACAAGCCTGAGGACCAGGGGAGCTGATGGTACAACTCCCAGGCAGAGGCCAGACACCTGAGAGCCTGAGCTCTGGTAAGTCCTGGAGTCTAAGGGCCTGAGGTCTTGGAGTTCTGGTGTCTGAGGGCAGGGAAGATGGATGTTTTGGCTCCAGGAGAGAGAGGACAATTGCCCTTCTGGGCCTTGTAGTTCTACCCTGGTTCCCAACGGATTGGATGGTGCCCACCCACACGGACGAGAGGATCTTTACTCAGTCTCTTGAGTCAAATGCTTCTCTCTCCTGGAAACATCCTCACAGACACAGCTGGAAAAAATGACCAGCTATCTGGGCATCCCTTAGTCAAGTTGACACCTAAAAATAACCATCACGGGGCCAAGGCAGCACAAGGTCAGGCAGCCTCTCTGCAAAGGCTGGGTGGAGCCCCTTCTCTCTGGGAGGCCTTGTGGTCCCAGTTCCAGACCTACATGGGCAACAAGCACCATGGCATGGAGGCCTGCATCCAAGGCCTAGGCAGTGCTAGTTGGGCTCCTTTGGTAGCAAGAAGCTAAGACTCGCCTAGACCACACTGGGAAGGCAGGCATGCTGGTGAGGAAACATGACGACTGAAACTGGACGGGGCAGACCGAGAGAGCCCCTGCAGGCAGCGCTGGGACCTGCTCCTCTCTAGTGTCCTTCTTCCGGCATGTTCTTCTCTCTTGGTGCCTCTGCCTCTCCGGGAGGTAGATGTGGCTGAACATCTGACGTGGTTCGGATGTTGTCTCTCCAAATCTCTTGCTGAAATGGAGGTGGGGCCTGGTGGGAGGTAATTGGGTCATGGGGAAGATCCTGTATGGGTGGTGTGGTGCCATCCACGAGGTCACGAGTTCTTCCCCTGTCAGTTCACGTGAGACCTGGTTGTGTGAAAGAGGCTGGCGTTCCTCCTCTCTTGTTTTCTCCCTCTCACCATGTGAAGCCTGCTCCCCTTCCCCTTCCACCTTGAGTGAAAGCTCCCTGAGGCCTCCCCATAAGCAAACCCAAGGAATCTCTCTTCTTTATAAACCAAGCGGCCTCAGTTGTTCCTTTATAGCAATGCAAAATGGATGACACAACATCCTTGCAGTTTGGGGCAATTACCAGCCGCTCAGGGCTCTCCTCCCACCACTGAGCCCCTAAACCTCACCTCCACAGCCTCCTCGGTGACCTAAGTGGCACTCTGTAGTCTCACCACACCAGGCTTTGGCCAGACACACGCACCTGGACGAGAAAGTCTCACGGGCCAGAGGCTCCCGCTTGGGACTGTGGCGCTGGCGTTCCCTGTAGCTGGGCATGGGCTATTCCACCTGCGGACTGAGCTTCCAGCCAGGTGCCCTCCAGATGGCCTCTGTGGACCTTATTTTAGGCTCACATACAAAGGGAAGCCCCCCAAAACCCAGAATTGTCTTTTGGAGGGCACACCGCTTATAGGACAGGCTTCTCTCACTAGGTAAGTGTGCTAGGAACCCCAGTGGCATCCATGGACCAGCTGGCATTGTTGGCAGGGGCTGTGAATTTTTTTTGGAGATTCTTTCAATGCATTTGCCCATTTCATGATGGGTGATTTACAAGTACCTGCCCACACTATGCTGAGTATTCAGCAGTTTTTGACCAAAAACAGTGTGACCCCCCATGCTCCACCCTCCCTATTCACCTGATCTCACCTTGAGCAACTTTTTTTTTGTTTCTCCAGATGAAAAATGTCCTCAGCCGGGCTCAGTGGCTCAGCCTGTAATCCCGCGCCTTTGGGAGGTTGAGGTGAGTGGATTGCCTGAGCACGCAGGTTCGAGACCCGCCTGGGCA